>NC_069500.1:1275754400-1275979400 GCF_027579735.1 Bombina bombina
AGTTTGCGATGTTGGAGTTGGCGGATTTAGGGGTTAATACTTTAATTATTAGTTGCAATGTCGATTTGATGGCGGATATAGGGGTTAATATACTTTATTAGTGATTGCAGTGGGGGATTGCGGTTGACAGGTAGATAGATATTACGCATGCATTAGGTGTTAGTTTATATTTTCAGGCAGTTATGAGAGTTACAGTGCTCAGATACTCTAATACTTGCTGCGGCTGCCTTTGTGTCGCGAGGTGAAAATAGAATAAAATGTCTCCATTTTCGCCACGTAAGTCCTTGCGCTGAATATGTGATACCGATTTGTGAGTAACAATTGCGGGCGACGGATGAAATATACGTGCCGCATTTATATGCGGCGCTGTATATTGGATACCAAAACCGCGTAAAAACCAGCGTCGCCTGTTTTTGTGGCGACGCCGCATTTGTAATGGAGCCTATTGTTGTATTTAAGTCAGACATACTGTACTTGACATTGGAAGGAGTGGAGTCTATAAGTTTGTATAAAAATACATACATAGAGTTCTGTCTCTCCGGCATGGAGTGATATGGTAACATCCAGTTCAGGTTTTTTCCCCGCTGGGGGTGAGGATATGTTGGGTCCATCTTTCTTTTTCTTTGGTTGAACAACCTGCCATGGCGGTCTTGGGAAGGGGCTGTTGTTGCTTCTGAGGTTGAGAGAAGGGAAATCAGTGGAAGTTGAAGCACATTAAATTCAACTGCGCTCAAGCAATCACGTTTACTTACAACCTGTAATATTCATACTACTTCCGATGTGTGGAAACAGCTGCAATAAACCTGATATCGCTCACACTCAACAGTTAGCGCGCCACTCGTAAACTTGCCCATAGTATTTGGCATTTCAACATTTTTTTCCTTGCAGTGTTTAATAGTCACGCAGTATACAAGTGAGATTTTTAAATCAGGATAGTTTTTTAATTATAAGTTTAGATTTAAACTTTAACGCATTAGCATGTAGCAAGCAGTTTTTAAGTGTTTTTCAATTATATGGCTTTGTGTACACAACTAAAACAATGACATAATATCGTTTGTACGTTATACATAAAACACTAGTAATATTCTATTTAAAATCCAAGCCAAATGTTACTAGGGAAGTGATTATAGCTGTATTGTTTTTTTTTTAAATAATTTGCTTTACTATTCAGGCAAATCTGGCCAACTGTAACTGCATTATCTAAATGAGTATAAGCTGAATTCGACTTTATTTCCTTTTTTCTATTTTCTCCCCTAAATTTAAAGAACCCATTTCCGTTTACAATACCAATTAAATGACTATATTCACAGATATACAAATTGTCATAAAATGCAATTTCTGAGGCAATATCAAGTATCAGCAAATTATTTGCTTATCTCCCATTACCACTCTCCATTTTAATTGCTAACTTCTTAAATCTGAGAATTCCCTGTTTCATACTATGTGATGAATAGAGGAAGAAAAGCAAAATAGTCACAAAGCAGTTTGCCATTTGGATTCTTAAAAAAAAAATATATATATATATATATATACTGTATATGGAGGCTACAATAAGTTAGTTGGATAACTAACATACAGCTAGATTACAAGTCTGTGTGTTCGTCTTTTAATGCTGAAAATATGGTATTTTTAGTGTTAAAACAGTAACACAGCCATTACAAGTCTTGTCGGTATAGGTGTAACGCATGCCTTTTAGCCTGTAATGCAACATTAGTACCGCACTCTTAAAAATGACGTTTTTTAATGGGATTCCCATAGCGCTGGTATTACGAGTTTTGCGTTATGGCTAAAAAAACAGCGTTAAAGTCTAAAACGACAAGATCCATACCGCCATCTAAAAGCAGTAGTTGTTATGATTTTACGCTACAAATCTGTAACATAACACTCATAACTAAACTGCTACAACGTACACTAAACACGCATAAACTACCTATTAACCCCATAAACCGAGGCCCTCCCGCATCGCATACATTATATTAAATTTATTAACCCCTAATCTGCCGCTCCCGACATCGCCACCACTAATAAATTTTATTCACCCCTATTCCACCGCTCCCCAACATTGTCACCACTATAGTACACTTATTAACCCCTAAACCGCCGCCCTCCTGCATCGCAAACACTATTTAAATAGTATTAACCCCTAATCTGCCGTCCACCCACATTGCCCCCACTATACTAAAGTTATTAAGCCCTACACCGCCGCCACTATAATAAACCTTTTAACCCCTAAACCACAAGCCCCCCACAACGAGATATACTAAAGTAAACTATTAACCCCTAAACCAAAAGCCCCCCAACATTGCAATAAACCAAAATAAACTAGTTAACCCCTTAACCTCTTCAGCTCCGCGGTCATCGGTCTTCAGCTCCCCCTCCGCTCCGTGCTGGCTTGTTCCTGGAAGAAGAAAGAAGAGGTCGCCGCTTGAAAGAAGACTTCCCCGCCTGGAACAGGACCTTCTCCGCCGGACTTCAGCAACTGTGAGTACCAACCTGGGGGTTAGACTTAGGTTTTGTTTTTAATTTTTTGGGGGGTTTGTTTTATTTAGATTAGGGATGGGCACTTCTTAAAAGAGATAAATGCCCTTTTAAGGGCAGCAAAAGTGCTAAATGCCCTTTTAAGGGCAATGCCCATAAAAATGCCCTTTTCAGGTCAATGGGTAGTTTAGGTTTTTTAGTGTTAGTTTTTTTTTATTTTGGGGGGTTTGTTGGTTGGGGGGCTTTTACTGTTAGGGGGGACTTTGTTTATTTTTAATGTAAAAGAGCTGTTTAACAGGGCAATGCCCTACAAAAAGCAATTTTAAGGGCTATTGGTAGTTTAGCATCAGATTAGGGTGTGTTTTTATTTTGCGGGCCTTTTTTATGTTCATAGGGATTAGGTTTAATTTTTTTATTTTTGATAATTTGTTTATTATTTTCTGTAATATTAGATTTTTTTATTTTCTGTAATTGTAGCTTAGTTTAAACTTAGTTTTTCTATTTTTAAAGTAATGTTAGGTTTTTTATTTTAATACGGCTAGATTACGAGTTTTGCGTTAAGGTGAAAAAGCAGCATTAACAGGTCCTAGCGCTGCTTTTTTACGCCGCTGGTATTACGAGTCTTGTAGGTACAGCTGTACCGCACACTTTTTTGGTCTTACCGCAAATCAACTTACGCAATTTGCGTATAGTCTATTTTCAATGGGACTTCCATAGCGCCTGTATTACAAGCTTGTCCAGGAAGGCCAAAAAGTGAGCGGTACAGCCTATACCGCAAGATTTGTAATTTTAAAGTCAATAGTTATGAATTTTACGCTACAAAGCTGTAACATAGAAACTCATAACTAAAGTGCTAAAAAGTACACTAACACCCATAAACTACCTATTAACCCCTAAACCGAGGCCCTCCCACATTGCAAACACTAAAATAAAAATTTTAACCCCTTATCTGCCGCTCTGGACATCGCCGCCACTAGAATAAACATATTAACCCCTAAACTGCTGCACTCCTGCCTCGCAAACATTAGTTAAATATTATTAACCCCTAATCTGCCGCCCCTAACATCGCCGCCACCTACCTACATTTATTAACCCCTAATCTGCCGCCCCCAACGTCGCCGCCAGTATATTAAATTTATTAACCCCTAAATCTAAATCTAACCCTAACACCCCCTAACTTAAATATAATTTAAATAATATAAATATATATATATATTAAATAAATTACCTAAATTAAATACAATTAAATAAAATTAGCTAAATTACAAAAAAAACAACACTAAATTACAGAAAATAAAAAACAAATTACAAGATCTTTAAACTAATTACATCTAATCTAATAGCCCTATCAAAATAAAAAAAGCCCACCCAAAATAAAAAAAACCCCTAGCCTAAACTAAACTAAACTACCAACAGCCCTTAAAAGGGCCTTTTGTGGGGCATTGCCCCAAAGAAATCAGCTCTTTTACCTGTAAAAAAAAAAATACAAACAACCTCCCCCAACAGTAAAACCCACCACTCACACAACCAACCCTCCAAATAAAACGCTAACTAAAAAAACCTAAGCTCCCCATTGCCCTGAAAAGGGCATTTGGATGGGTATTGCCCTTAAAAGGGCATTTAGCTGTATTGCGGCCCAAAGCCCTAACTTAAAAAAAAACCCCACCCAATACACCCTTAAAAAATCCTAACACTAACCCCCGAAGATTCACTTACCGTGAGAAGTCTTCATCTAAGCGGCAAGATGACCTCAACGAAGCCAGCAGAAGTGGTCCTCTAGATGGGCAGAAGTGTTCCTCCAGACAGGCAGAAGTCTTCATCCAGACGGCATCTTCTATCTTCATCCATCCGGCGCGGAGCGATTCCATCTTCAAGACATCCGGTGCGGAGCATCCTCTTCCAACGATGTCTTCTTGCTGAATGAAGGTACCTTTAAATGACGTCATCCAAGATGGCGTCCCTTAGTCAATCAGTCAATCGGAATTAAGGTTGAAAAAATCCTATTGTCTGATGCAATCAGCCAATAGGATTGAACTTCAATCCTATTGGCTGATCCAATCAGCCAATAGAATGCGAGATCAATCCTATTGGCTGATTGCATCAGCCAATAGGATTTTTCAACCTTAATTCAGATTGGCTGATAGAATTCTATCAGCCAATCGGAATCTAAGGGACGCCATCTTGGATGACGTCATTTAAAGGTACCTTCATTCAGCAAGAAGACATCGTTGGAAGAGGATACTCCACGCCGGATGTTTTGAAGATGTTCATAAGTATAATGTAGGTGGCGGCGATGTCCGGAGCGGTAGATTAGGGGTTAATAAGTATAATGTAGGTGTTGGCAATGTTGGGGGCGGCAGATTAGGGGTTAATAAGTGTAAGGTTAGGAGTGTTTAGACTTGGGGTTCATGTTAGGGTATTAGATGTAAACATAAAATGTGTTTCCCCATAGGAATCAATGGGGGTGCGTTAACGAGCTTTACGCTGCTTTTTGGCAGGTGTTAGACTTTTTCTCCACCGGCAATCCTCATTGATGTCTATGGGGAAATCTTGCACGAGCACATGCTCACTTCTTGCCTTTTAACGCCGGGTTTGTAAAAACATGTAATACCAGCGCTGTAGGAAAGTGAGCGGTGACCATAACGTGCAAGTTAGCAACGCACAGCTCATAACGCAAAACTCGCAATCTAGCCGATAGTTAGTAACTTTAGTTTTTTTTAATTTAGGTAATTTGGGTTAATTTAGGGGGTGTTAGGTTAGGGGGTGTTAGGTTAGTGGCTTAGAAATTTAATTGCGTTGTGGGTTTTGGCAGTTTAGGGGTTAATAGATTTATTAGCATTGCATTGTGGGCTTTGGCGGTTTATAGGGTTAATAGATTTATTAGCATTGCGTTGTGTGGGTTTGGCGGGTTAGGGGTTAATACTTTAATAGGTTTATTGCGTTGTGGGTTAATGGCGGATTAGGGGTTAATAGTTTTATTAGGTAGTTTGCGATGTTGGGGTTGGCGGATTTAGGGGTTAATACTCTAATTATCAGTTGCAATGTGGGTTTTATGGTGGATATAGGGGTTAATATACTTTATTAGTGATTGCAGTGGGGGATTATATTTTCAGGCAGTTATGGGAGTTACGGTGCTCAGATACTCAGCGCAAGACTTCCTGCAGCTGCCTTTGTGTGGCGAGGTGAAAATGAAGTAAAATTTCTCCATTTTCACCACGTAAGTCCTTGCGCTGAATATGTGATACCAATTTGCGACGCGGTCCCATGTTAGCTTATGGGAGTAAAAATTGCGGGCGATGGAGGAAATATACGTGCCGCATTTATATGCGGTGCTGTATATTGGATTCCAAAACTGCGTAAAAATCGGCGTTGCCGGCTTTTGCGGGCAACGCCGCATTTGTAATGGAGCCCATTGCTGTATTTAAGTCAGACATGCTGTACTTGACATTGGAAGGAGTGGAGTCTATAAGTTTGTATAAAAATACATACAGTAGATTTTCTGTCTCTCCGGCATGGAGTGATGTGGTGACATCCAATTAAGGTGTTTTCCCCGCTGGGGGTGAGGATATGTTGGGTCCATCTTTCTTTTTCTTGGGTTGAACAACCTGCCATGGCGGTCTTGGGAAGGGGTTGTTGTTGCTTCTGAGGTTGAGAGAAGGGAAATCAGTGGAAATCGAAGCACATTAAATTCAACTGTGCTCAAGCAATCACGTTTACTTACAACCTGTAATATTCATACTACTTCCGATGTGTGGAAACAGCCGCTATAAACCTGATATCGCTCACACTCAACAGTTAGCGCGCCACTCGTAAGCTCGCCCATAGTATTTGGCATTTCAAATTTTTTTTCCTTGCAGTGTTTAATAGTCATGCAGTATACAAGTGACATTTTTAAATTTAGGATAATTTTTTAATTATAAGTTTAGATTTAAACTTTAACGCATTAGCATGTAGCAAGCAGTTTTTAAGTGTTTTTCAATTATATGGCTTTGTGTACACAACTAAAACAATGACATGATATCATTTATACGTTATACATAAAAAACTAGTAATATTCTATTTAAAATCTATGTCAAATGTTACTAGGGAAGTGATTATAGCTGTATTGTTTTTTTTTAAATAATTTGCTTTACTATTCAGGCAAATCTGGCCAACTGTAACTGCATTATCTAAATGAGTATAAGCTGAATTCGACTTTATTTCCTTTTTTCTATTTTCTCCACCCAAAAAAAACAAAAACCTTAGCCTACAATAAACTACAAATAGTCCTTAAAATTGACTTTTGTAGGGCATAGCCCTAAGTTAAACAGCTCTTTTACCTGTTAAAAAAATACAAAACCCCCCCAACAGTAAAACCCACCACCCACCCAACCAACCCCCCAAAATAAAAAACCTAACTCTAACAAAAAGCTAAGCTACCCATTGCCCTGAAAAGGGCATTTGGATGGGCATTGCCCTTAAAAGGTCATTTAGCTCTTTTACATGCCCAAACCCTAAACTAAAAAATAAACCCACCCAAAAAACCCTTAAAAATCACTATCCCCCGAAGAGCCACTTACAGTCCCGCTTGAACACTCTTCATCCAGACGGCGAGAAGTCTTCATCCAGGCAGCCTCTTCAATCTTCATCCTGGCGGCGAAGTCCTCATCCAAGCGGCGAGAAGTCTTCATCCAGGCAGTATCTTTTATCTTGATCCCGGCGGCGTGGAGTGGATCCATCCTGAAGACATAAAGGCGCGGAGCATCCTCTTCATACGGTCACCGCTGTACACTGAATCTTCAATGCAAGGTACGCGATTCAAGATGGTGTCCCTTGCATTCCTATTGGCTGAAATATTTGAATCAGCCAATAGGAATTAGAGCTTCTAAATCCTATTGGCTGATTTGAACAGCCAAATGGATTTTAGCAGCTCTAATTCCTATTGGCTGAGTCAAATCTTTCAGCCAATAGGAATGCAAGGGACTCCATCTTGAATCACGTACCTTGCATTGAAGATTCAGTGTACGACGGCGACCGTTTGAAGAGGATGTTCCGCATACGGATGTCTTCAGGATGGACCTGCTCCGCGCCGCCATAATCAAGATAGAAGATGCCGCCTGGATGAAGACTTCACTGCCGGGATGAAGACTGAAGAGGCCACTTGGATGAAGACTTCTCACCACCTGGATGAGGACTTCTCTGCTGGGATGAAGATCGTTCAAGCGGGACTTCAAAAACTGTAAGTGGATCGTCAGGGGTTAGTGTTAGGTTTTTTAAGGTGTTTTTGGGTGGGTTTTTATTTTAGATTAGGGTTTTGGCAGCAAAAGAGCTAAATGCCCTTTTAAGGGCAATGCTCCTACAAATGCCCTTTTCAGGGTTTTTTAGATAGTTTTTTTTATTTTGTAGGTGTGGGGGGGGGGGATTAGTGGGTATTTGTATTTTTTCATAAAAAGAGCTGATATCTTCAGGGCAATGCCCTACAAAAGGCCCTTTTAAGGGCCATTGGTAGTTTATTCTAGATTAGGTTTTTTATTTTGGGGTGTTTTTTTTTAAATGGGTATTATAATAGGAATCATTTTTATTATTTTTGATAATTTGTTTTTTATTTTGTGTAATGTATTTTTTTAGGGGGTGTTTGTTTTTTTGTAGCAAAAGAGTTGTTTAACTTAGGGCAATGCCCTACAAAAGGCCCCTTTAAAGGCCCTTGGTAGTTTGGGGGGTGTGGGTTTGTATACTGTTAGGGGTGGGGGTTTTTGTACCAAAAGAGCTGTTTAACTTAGGGCAATGCTCTACAAAAGGCCCTTTTAAGGGCCCTCGGTAGTTTATTCTAGATTAGGCTTTTTTTATGTTTTTTTTTTTTTTTTTTAAATGTATTAGAATAGGAATAATTTTTATTTTTTGGATAATTTCGTTTGGGTTTTTTGTAATGGTAGGTTTTTTTATTTTTTGTGATTTTAGTGTTTTTTTATTTTTTGTAATTTTAGGTTTTAGTGTAAGTTAGCTTAGGTTTTATTTCAGAGGTAAGTTTGTATTTATTTTAACTAGGTAATTAGTAAATAGTTAATAACTTTTTACTAACTAGTCAACCTAGTTAAAATAAATACAAACTTGCCTGTAAAATAAAAATAAAAACTAAGCTAGTTACAGTATAACTATTAGTTATATTGTAGCTAGCTTTGGTTTTATTTTACAGGTAAGTATGTATTTAGTTTTAAATAGGTATTATTTAGTTAATAATTGTAAATTTAATTTAGATCTATTTTAATTATGTTAAAGTTAGGGAATGTTAGGGTTAGATTTAGGGTTAGGGTTAGGTTTAGGGGTAGGTGTAGGGGAGTGGGAGGACAGAGATTTAGGGGTTAATAACTTTATTTAGTTGCGGTGATGTCAGGGAACGGCAGAATAGGGGTTAATAACTTTAGTATACTGGGGCAATATCGGGAGCGGCAGATGAGGGTTTAATAAGTTTATGTAGGTGGCGGCTATGTCAGGGGTGGCAGATTAGGGGTATTTAGACTCAGGGTTTATGTTAGGGTGTTAGGTCTAAACGTTATTTTCTTTTTCCCTATAGACATCAATGGGACTGCGTTATGGAGCTTCTCTTTCCGCGATCGCAGGTGTTAGACTTTTTTCCAACCCGCTCTCCACATTGATGTCTATGGGGAAAGCGTGCATGAGCACGTCAAAACAGCACTTGTTTTTGGTGCGGTATGGAGCTTAAAATCACCATATCACATACAGAAGCCAAGTTTTGAAAAACCTGTAATGGCTGGGCTATAGGGTATTAAATAACGCAACTTTTGTTGCGTTCGTTAATTTCCCTATAGCGCTCAAAACTCGTAATCTAGCTGATAATTACTAAAAAATATTATTATTTTTTTTTTGTAAATAATACTATTTATGTTAATAAAATATTCAAATACAATCCTTTTTTTGGCATAAACCAAAACTACAAGGGATGGGTGGAGCACACAACAGAGAGTGTCAGAAAAACAAAGTGCAGATAGTGCACGAGCAAGGAGATTGAATCATGCTTCTCTTCTCTGCGTTATATGAATGCAGTGACATGCGGTGACATCAGAGACTGGTGAGGCAGTGGCTAGGATACGCTTTCATTCTTTAGATATTCTTAGTTGAAGAAATAGCAATGCACATGGGTGAGCTAATCGCATGAGGTATCTATGTGCAGCCACCAATCAGCAGCTAATGAGCATATTTAGATATGATTTTCAACAAAGGATATCAAAAGAATGAAGAAAATTAGATATTAGATATTGCATGCTCTTTCTAAATCATGAAAGAAAACATATGGGTTTCATGTCCCTTTAAATGGTGTCTTGGAAAACTGGTCAACTTAGTAAACATCTGATTTTAGTCTAAAGGATTGTAACAAACTCTTGCCAGAGAACAAAATGCTTGCTTGATTATGTGATCTATAAATCCAGGCCCATTAAAATATGTTTAAAACATACTTTTTACTTTAATGCTGCAAATTATGCTTATAGATTCCTTCATTATTAAGTAAATATAAAAATGTCTTGATCCAGTGACAGCTGGTGAAATTGACCCCACCCCTTTAAATAAAGCCACATCCTCAGATGGCACCACCAATTCATTAATTAAATAAAAGGTAGACCGAAACACAGAAAAGCACTCGGGGGGGGGGGGGGAGAGACGGGGGAAAGGGAGAGATAGATGGGGGGAGAGGGAGAGAGAGACACAGAGGGTTAGAGAGAAAGAGAGAGAGACACAATCACACAGAGGGTTAGAGATACACATAAGGGATGAGAGAGTCAGAGGGGGAGGAAGAGAGACAGGGATTGAAAAGAGACCATGGGGGAGAATGACACATAAGGAGAGAGACAGAGGGGAGAGACAGGGAGAGAGATGGATAGAGAGAGAGATTGATAGAGAGAGAGACAGACAGACGGATAAAGAGAGATGGATAGAGAGAGACACACACAGAGGGGAGAGAGAGAGACAGAGGGGAGAGACAGAAAGACAGAAAGACAGAGGGGAGAGAGACAGACAGAGGGGAGAGAGACAGACAGAGGGGAGAGAGACAGACAGAGGGGAGAGACAGACAGAGGGGAGAGAGAGAGAGACAGAGGGGAGAGAGAGAAAGAGGGGCAAGAGAGAGAGACAGAGGGGAGAGAGAGACACAGAGGGGAGAGAGAGAGAAAGAGGGGCAAGAGAGAGAGAGACAGAGGGGAGAGAGAGAGAGACAGAGGCGAGTGAGGGAGACAGAGGGGAGTGAGACACATAAGTGGGGAGAGAGGGAGACAGAGGGAGGAGAGAGGCACATAAGTGGGGAGAGAGGGAATACTGAAATGGGAGAGGCACCACTGAATGTTTAAGTAGCTTATTTTAAGTGACTATCAAATGCTAATAGTCTACAATCTATTTTAAATATATGAAACAGAACAGCACATATGAATGGGAGCATTAATAAATTATTATTTGTTTTCTACATCAGGGTTGTCCATCATACACCTAAGGAATCCTTGGTTTAAATTAAATACTATAGCTACAGGAGCCATGGAGAATATTTGCTATAACTCATTCTAAACTGCTTGGTTTCATTTTACATTACCATGCTGTTGGTCTAGCTTACTCTTGTCAATTAACAACTCATCCATACAAACAGCATAATAGGAAGATGTGAGAAAACACAGTTGCAGAGCTACAGAGAGTTCATAAGTCAGTAAGAGAGTGAGACTATAAACTAGTGTGGAGTACAGAGGCAAGCTGCTAAGGTAGTGGGTGTAAAGTTTGAGTAAACAAAATACAAAAACGATCCTTAAACTGCTGTAAAAGAGTAAAAAAACAAAAAACACTAAACCACATTCATTAAATTATCATTTTCACTAACAGAATCCCTTTCAGCAAAATCTACGGTTGCAGAACTTACTTTAATAAAATGTGGCTAAAACACTGCTCTCTCTGCATCTCTTCCTTCTCTGTAAGGAAGTGACAGTGGAACATTCCACTGCACTTAGAGGGGAAGTGCTGAACTCTCTTTTTCACTGGAAAAGCTGGCAGCTGCACAGGGCAGCAACAAAATAAATGTTTTGTTTTATATGAATTAACATCCAGCCCCAACCCTAAATTCCCATGGCTGATGCCTCTTACTGGATTGGGTCAGCCCAAAGAGGCCTGCCTTAAATAAGCACTTATGGGCCATCCAATGACCTTAACTACTTTGCAATTGCAATATTTTTTTATATATATTTTTTTTAAAGCCAATAAAAAAATATATATTTTTGCCCATATGAGAGGTGAAACCCTGCCTCATCTCCCTTTAGTGACTGCACATCGTAATGAATGCTCTCCATGAAGAATGAATCCTTTCTGAGCCAGAATGGTGAGTTAAAGGGACAGCAACCACATTAATATTTTAATATAAAATGGTCTCAGCAGATAACCATCTACTAAACTATGTAGTTTTTGCTAATACGACGGTGGCTTGCTTTGTCTAATCTTACAACAAATTTGTATTGTCTCCTCCAAATAAGGCACATGGTGGGTAGAAATTGGCTGTTGAAAAGCAATTGCAGTAAAGTGTAAGTGTTTACTTGTTTTAGAAATGTTTACAGTTGGCTAATATATTATTCTATAGCAAAACAAGAGAAAAGTGCATGCATATTCGCATCTCCCTAAGGCCCAGATGATCGAACGTTCCAAGGGGCAGCAAGATATTTAAAAGAGATACAAAAGCCGGCAAATATTCCAAGCCGCTGAAATTAGTGTTTAAAGGCAGCATTGCCAAGAGGCGTTTTACTATAAATCTCAATAGGTGGCATCGCTGGTGATATATTCCAAGAAGCATCACCACCTATATTGATAATGTAAAGTAAAGGATCCCTTTTAAATATATCACACGACAAAATAAATATACCTCAGCCTACAAAAATAACCCCTAATCCGCCATACTCCCACTCCACTATTAACCTGTAAACTACCACATTCTCCACTGCAAACTAACCCGCTAGATTATTAACCCCTAAAACACAATAACACCTACACTACTTAACCCCTAACCTGCCATTACCCCTATAACAAACTACCCCCCAATCTATTAACCCCCTAACTGCTACAACCCCCCCATTGCAAAATACACCTACGCTACTTAACACCCTAACAGCTATCCCTCCAAGACCCCTAACCTAAGAGTTAAAAAACCTATTTAAAAAAATGTCCTGAAAGGGCATAAGTGATTAAGCTTTTGCAAAGTGAACAAATTTATCTCTTTTGCCAAATAAAAAACCTATACTAAAAAAAAACCTCCAAAAAAACCCATGAGACCAACTTGAATCCGGCTCCTTAGGGGGCAGCTGCGGGTCCATTGCGATGCTCCTCTGGGGCTGTCCTCCTCTTCCATATCCCATTAAATGTATCTTCTTTTCATATATCTTCCATCCAATGTGTCTTCATGCTGTCCCTGCAGCACACTGAGGTTCCCCCTTATATAGGGGGACACTTGCATTTATATTGGCTGTTCTTGAAATTAGAATTTAAATTAGCCAATAGAAAAACTTTCATTCTATTGTCACATTTAAATTAGAATTCAGAAATCAGCCATTAGATATGCAAGTCACCCCTATATAAGGGAAAACCTTGTATTCAATTGTCAGTGTGCTGTGGGGACAGCATGAAGATGCATCAGATGGAAGATGGAAGAAAAGAAGGCACATCGAATGGAAGAAGAGGACAGCCCCAGCACTGCCATGTACCCGCAGCTGCCCCCCTAAAGAGCTGTCATGGTATAACCTTAAACACTCACTGAAAGAGAACTCCTGTACCTGTTGCAATCTGTGCTGCACAGAGATTGACTCAACCTGCCGTTCCCTGTGTGAGATCTGTGTCTTGTCCATCTTTGTGCAGTCTAACCAGTGGAAGGTCCTCTTCTCTCAACCTCTCTGTCATCTGCTGTTTCTCTGTCTGTGCTTAAAGGGATAGTAAAACCATTTTTTTTTTCTTTTATGATTCCGATAGAGCATGCAATAGTAAGCAACATTCTAATTTACTCCTATTATATTTTTTCTTTGTTCTCTTGCTATCTTTATTTGAAAAGACAGGAATGAAAGCTTTGGAGCCGGCCTATGTTTTGTTCAGTACCCTGGATAGGGCTTGCTGATTGGTGCCTGCTTTAGCCATCCAATCAGCAAGCGCAACCCAGGTTCTCAACCTAAAATGGGCCGGCTCCAAAGCTTTTATTCCTGCTTTTTCAAATAAAGATAGCAAGATATGGAAGAAAAAATGATAATAGAAGTAAATTAGAAAGCTGCTTAAAATCGCTGCTCTATCTGAATCATGAAAGAAAAATTTGGGTTTAGTGTCCCTTAACTTACACTAATTCAGTCTTTATTCTTAAAACACAAGCAACATGCTGAAGGAAAAGGGAACGTGAGCTTCACTATCCTATGTGGTGAAAAGCAGGTATTGCAAACCAATAACGATTTACTTTGCATTGAATCTCATCTTGCTGAACCACTCCCAAAAGAGGAGACATTCCCTATAAAACCCAGCAACTCACTTTAATCAGTGCTTGGACATTGCTGCACTTAGTGTCTGTGTTTCATGGCAATCTGTGTTTCCTTTCCCTATTTGTTTCTGGATCCCTGACCCCTGACTTGGATATCAGGACTGCTCTATTGCATTGCCCTTACCTGCTGTGTTTGCTGATCAAACTGGTTACTGGTATTGACCCTGGCTTGGCTATCTGTACTGCTCTTTTGCCTTGCCGTTACCTGCTGTGTTTGCTGATCGGAATGATTACTAGTATTGATGCCTGGCTTGACTATATGGACTGCTCTTTTGCCTTGCCCTTATCTGCTGTGTGTGCTGATCAGACTAATTAAAAACAAACAATAAGTGTTAATCACCCTAACATGAAAGGATATGGTAATACATTCAGAGTTATAGTCCATACACAAGCAAATACTTGCTAGCAGTAGATGTCAGCACTTAATTTATTGCCATGTCTTTTTGATTAACACATTGTTTGTTTTTGCTATTTTTTTATTTTTAAGTGTTCATGCCTGTTTTAGTGTTCACCTTTATATTTATTTATTGATCTGACTAATTATTGGTATTTACCCCAGGATTTCTATTTAGACTGCTCTGACTGGCTTCTTATAAAACCCTCTACTCTACAGCTGCACATCAGGTCCCTGCATAACCAGAACAAGAGGTATGTTTACCTTTGACAATAATGTCCAAGCCTTTACAAATGGAACCAGCAGAGGTTGTAGAAGCTCTGAATACATTGTCACAGAAACTTGCTAACTTTACACTAAACATGCAGGATCTGCATAACCGTCAAGATAATTTCTACTATTAAATGGAGGCCTTACAAACACAATCTCAACAAGCACATTTTCCAATACAACTGCCTGTAGCTGCAGTTTCAGCCGAATTACCAGCTGGCGTCTCTATTCCTCTAGAACCTAATGTACCACTGCCAGAACGGTTCTCCAGATACCGAACTAAATACTGTACTTTTACAACCTCCTGCAAAACCTATTTGCAGTTCACCAGCGAACATATGCTACGGACTTTGTAAAAATTCACACTATTATTTATTTGCTATCTGGTGGAGCACAACTATGGGCACACAATCTTATTCATTCAGACAGCAACAAATTAAATTCAATTGACTCCTTTCTTACTGCCATGAATACATTATATGATGATCCATACTGCATCTCTACAGCACAGAGTTCCCTCATATCCTTGCATCAGGGAAGAAGGCAAGTAGAGGAATATATCAGTTAATTCAGGCACTTATCTGCTGACTCTGAGTCTAACAAACCTGCATTGCTGGACCAATTCCGTGTGGTTCTCTCTGATTTCCTTAAGGATGAACTAGCTCGCTTGGAGCCCTCTAAGACAATGGAAGACATCATAGCATTGGTCATTCGCATAGACTGTAGATTTTGAAAATAACACAGAGAAAAATTTCTGTCTCATATCATCCCTGGGCCTCAACCAGATGATACATTGCCTTCCACTTCTCCTATGGATTGTGAGGAACCAATGCAACTAGAGCTCATACGCGGACATCTGTCTGATGCAGAGAAGAGTAGGAGACATTACCTTAAATTATGCCTTTACTGTGGAAAGCCTGACCACCTGCTTGCTGATTGTGCAGCCAGAAAAAAGAGAGCCTGGAGTTAAGCCACCCTTAACTAAGATGTTGCTCTTAGTCATCCAACCAGTATCATCCCACTTATCTATATCTGTCTTGTTACAGTAGGAGAAACAAAGTCATGAGATGAGAGCTATAGTATACTCTGGGGCAAGTGGTTGCTTTATGGATCAGAAAGTAGCAGAGTCTTAAGACTCCATTACAACAGAAGAGTCAACCTATTTTTGTACACATGGGGGATGGGGCGATTATGAATTATTTCCCTGTTATAAAAGAAACAATTATGTTAACAATGGTGGTGGATTCTAATATGTAAGCTTGTGACACTGTTTAAATTACTGGGACATATCAGGTGAATCTAGCTGGTGCTACTCCATTCAGGATAAGGTACAATTGGCAAATACTGTTGTGCTCCTAGGGGTGCAACAAATAGACGGTTTGTGAGTGCACTAGCAGCTCTCTTACGTGAAATAATTAAAACATTAACTTTAATTCATTAGGTTAAAAAAAATCATTACTAAATGAACACACTCTGGAGTTTACAGACAAAAAATATGCTATTGGCGGCACCCCCTGTATTTCTGGCCGATAGCTGAATAAATCGGCATCAGGGATACAGGCTCGTATACAGGCCTTTTTCAAGCCAAAATAATAAAAAAGTCTGAAAAAATCCATTACTCGAATTCAGAAATTTAAATAAAACAGCGGCCAGATAAATTACACTAGAGATTACCGCCACTCATCTTATTGGACAAGCCTCTGACTACCTGATAGGAAACTCAGAAACGGTACTTTTTCATTGAATACCGTTCTGCCCGTATTCAGATGTAGTCAGCTGACCAAAATTGGCCAATCACATCATAGCCTACTTCTCCATTCATTCCCTATGAAGGAAGCAGAGTATATCTCGTCATACATATGACTACATGAATAGGGACTTGTGTTGTTTGTAGGGCGGTCACGTGATAAGTCATTTGCCAATCATAGTGATGCCTACTTAGTTATTCCAGCAATATGATTTATGTATCATTTTCTAGTGGAGTTACGTGCCATATTAGATGTTACATAAACCTGCATATAATTGCTTCATTGTAATATATATATATATATATATATTCTGTATATATAGCACCACCATTGTTAGAAAGTGTTTTATATTGTTTTATGTTTAATAACATAATATTGCTGTACACAACACATCCTACAAATGAAAAGTAATCCTTTGGGGAAGAAAAGAAAAAAAAAATTGGTGGGGCGGGTTTGTATAGATATAAGCACACAGACCTCACAGCAACAAGCAATCCTACAGGCTCTCTGCAAACATACATTTAAAAAGATCCCTTTCTGCAAACAAACATTTGAAGACCTCACAGCAACAAGCAATCCTACAGGCTCTCTGCAAACATACATTTAAAGATCTCTTTCTGCAAACAAACATTTGAAGGTAATTCATCTATCTCCAATCAAGACAATGGGGCCTATTTATCAAAGGTCTTGCGGACCTGATCCGACAGTGCGGATCAGGTCCACAAGACCTCGCTGAATGCCCCTAATCCGTCATAACCCCCCCTACACTATTAACCTGTAAACCACCACATTCTCCACTGCAAACTAACCCACTAGATTATTAACCCCTAAAACACAATAACACCTACACTACTTAACCCCTAAACTGCCATTACGACTATAACAAACTACCCCCTAATCTATTAACCCCCTAACTGCTACAACCCCCATCGCAAAATACACCTACACTACTTAACACCCTAACAGCTAACCCTCCAAGACCCCTAACCTAAGAGTTAAACAACCTATAAAAAAATGCCCTGAAAGGGCATAAGTGATTAAGCTTTTGCAAAGTGAACAAATTTAGCTCTTTTGCCAAATAAAAAAACCTATCCTAAAAAAAACCTCCAAAAAAAAACCATGAGACCAACTTGAACCCGGCTCCTTAGGGGGCAGCTGCGGGTCCATTGTGATGCTCCTCTGGGGCTGTCCTCCTCTTCCATATTCCATTAAATGCATCTTCTTTTCGTATATCTTCCATCCAATGTGTCTTCATGCTGTCCCTGCAGCACACTGAGGTTCCCCCTTATATAGGGGGACACTTGCATTTATATTGGCTGTTCTTGAAATTAGAATTTAAATTAGCCAATAGAAAAACTTTCATTCTATTGTCACATTTAAATTAGAATTCAGAAATCAGCCATTAGATATGCAAGTCACCCCTATATAAGGGAAAACCTTGTATTCAATTGTCAGTGTGCTGTGGGGACAGCATGAAGATGCATCAGATGGAAGATGGTAGAAAAGAAGGCACATCGAATGGAAGAGGACAGCCCCAGCACTGCCATGTACCCGCAGCTGCCCCCCTAAGGAGCTGTCATGGTATAACCTTAAACACTCACTGAAAGAGAACTCCTGTACCTGTTGCAATCTGTGCTGCACAGAGATTGACTCAACCTGCCGTTCCCTGTGTGAGATCTGTGTCTTGTCCATCTTTGTGCAGTCTAACCAGTGGAAGGTCCTCTTCTCTCAACCTCTCTGTCATCTGCTGTTTCTCTGTCTGTGCTTAAAGGGATCGTAAAACCATTTTTTTTTCTTTTATGATTCCGATAGTGCATGCAATAGTAAGCAACATTCTAATTTACTCCTATTATAATTTTGTCTTTGTTCTCTTGCTATCTTTATTTGAAAAGACAGGAATGAAAGCTTTGGAGCCGGCCTATGTTTTGTTCAGTACCCTGGATAGGGCTTGCTAATTGGTGCCTGCATTTAGCCTTCCAATCAGCAAGCGCAACCCAGGTTCTCAACCTAAAATGGGCCGGCTCCAAAGCTTTTATTCCTGCTTTTTCAAATAAAGATAGCAAGATATGGAAGAAAAAATGATAATAGAAGTAAATTAGAAAGCTGCTTAAAATCGCTGCTCTATCTGAATCATGAAAGAAAAATTTGGGTTTAGTGTCCCTTAACTTACACTAATTCAGTCTTTATTCTTAAAACACAAGCAACATGCTGAAGGAAAAGGGAACGTGAGCTTCACTATCCTATGTGGTGAAAAGCAGGTATTGCAAACCAATAACGATTTACTTTGCATTGAATCTCATCTTGCTGAACCACTCTTAAAAGAGGAGTCATTCCCTATAAAACCCAGCAACTCACTTTAATCAGTGCTTGGACGTTGCTGCACTTAGTGTCTGTGTTTCATGGCAATCTGTGTTTCCTTTCCCTATTTGTTTCTGGATCCCTGACCCCTGGCTTGGATATCAGGACTGCTCTATTGCATTGCCCTTACCTGCTGTGTTTGCTGATCAAACTGGTTACTGGTATTGACCCTGGCTTGGCTATCTGTACTGCTCTTTTGCCTTGCCGTTACCTGCTGTGTTTGCTGATCGGAATGATTACTAGTATTGATGCCTGGCTTGCCTATATGGACTGCTCTTTTGCCTTGCCCTTACCTGCTGTGTTTGCTGATCAGACTAATTAAAAACAAACAATAAGTGTTAATCACCCTAACATGAAAGGATATGGTAATACATTCAGAGTTATAGTCCATACACAAGCAAATACTTGCTAGCAGTAGATGTCAGCACTTAATTTATTGCCATGTCTTTTTTGATTAACACTTATTGTTTGTTTTTGCTATTTTTTTATTTTTAAGTGTTCATGCCTGTTTTAGTGTTCACCTTTATATTTGTTTATTGCTCTGACTAATTACTGGTATTAACCCCAGGCTTTCTATTTAGACTGCTCTGACTGGCTTCTTATAAAACCCTCTACTCTACCTCTGCACATCAGGTCCCTGCATAACCAGAACAAGAGGTACGTTTACCTTTGACAATAATGTCCAAGCCTATACAAATGGAACCAGCAGAGGTTGTAGAAGCTCTGAATACATTGTCGCAGAAACTTGCTAACATCACACTAAACATGCAGGATCTGCATAACCGTCAAGATAATTTCTACTATTAAATGGAGGCCTTACAAACACAATCTCAACAAGCACATTTTCCAATACAACCGCCTGTAGCTGCAGTTTTAGCCGAATTACCAGCTGGCGTCTCTATTCCTCTAGAACCTAATGTACCACTGCCAGAACGGTTCTCCAGATACCAAACTTAATACTGTACTTTTATAACCTCCTGCTAAACCTATTTGCAGTTCACCAACGAACATATGCTACGGACTTTGTAAAAATTCACACTATTATTTATTTGCTATCTGGTGGAGCACAACTATGGGCACACAATCTTATTCATTCAGACAGCAACAAATTAAATTCAATTGACTTCTTTCTTACTGCCATGAATACATTATATGATGATCCATACTGCATCTCTACAGCACAGAGTTCGCTCATATCCTTGCATCAGGGAAGAACGCAAGTAGAGGAATATATCAGTTAATGCAGGCACTTATCTGCTGACACTGAGTCTTACAAACCTGCATTGCTGGACCAATTCCGTGTGTTTCTCTCTGATTTCCTTAAGGATGAACAAGCTCGCTTGGAGCTCTCTAAGACAATGGAAGACATCATAGCATTGGTCATTCGCATAGACTGTAGATTTTGAAAATAACACAGAGAAAAATTTCTGTCTCATAACATCCCTGGGCCTCAACCAGATGCTACATTGCCTTCCACTTCTCCTATGGACTGTGAGGAACCAATGCAACTAGAGCTCATACGCGGACATCTGTCTGATGCAGAGAAGAGTAGGAGACATTACCTTAAATTATGCCTTTACTGTGGAAAGCCTGACCACCTGCTTGCTGATTGTGCAGCCAGAAAAAAGAGAGCCTGGAGTTAAGCCACCCTTAACTAAGATGTTGCTCTTAGTCATCCAACCAGTATCATCCCACTTATCTATATCTGTCTTGTTACAGTAGGAGAAACAAAGTCATGAGATGAGAGCTATTGTAGACTCTGGGGCAAGTGGTTGCTTTATGGATCAGAAAGTAGCAGAGAGTCTTAAGACTCCATTACAACAGAAGAGTCAACCTATTTTTGTACACATGGGGCGGTTATGAATTATTTCCCTGTTATAAAAGAAACAATTATGTTAAAAATGGTGGTGGATTCTAATATGTAAGCTTGTGGCACTGTGTAAATTACTGGGGCTTATCAGGTGAATCTAGCCGGTGCTAATCCATTCAGGATAAGGTACAAATGGCAAATACTGTTGTGCTCCTAGGGGTGCAACAAATAGAGGGTTTGTGAGTGCACTAGCAGCTCACTTACGTGAAATAATTAAAAATTTAACTATAATTCATTAGGTTAAAAAAATCATAAACTGGATACTAGTTGAAAAAATAAATATTACTAAATGAACACACTCTGGAGTTTACAGACAAAACGTATGCTATTGGCGGCACCCCCTGTATTTCTGGCCGATAGCTGAATAAATCGGCATCAGTTAGGGGTACCACTCACATGTAAGCTCCAATAAAAATGATAAATACCACAAACAAAAAAGGGATACAGGCTCGTATACAGGCCTTTTTCAAGCCAAAATAATAAGAAAGTCTGAAAAAATCCATTACTCGAATTCAGAAATTTAAATAAAACAGGGGCCAGATAAATTACACTAGAGATTACCGCCACTCTTATTGGACAAGCCTCTGACTACCTGATAGGGAACTCAGAAACGGTACTTTTTCATTGAATACTGTTTCTGCCCGTATTCAGATATAGTCAGCTGACCAAAATTGGCCAATCACATTATAGCCTACTTCTCCATTCATTCCCTATGAAGGAAGCAGAGTATATCTCGTCATACATATGACTACATGAATGGGAACCTGTGTTGTTTGTAGGGCGGTCACGTGATAAGTCATTTGCCAATCATAGTGATGCCTATTTAGTTATTCCAGCAATATGATTTATGTATCATTTTCTAGTGGAGTTACGTGCCATATTAGATGTTACATAAACCTGCATATAATTGCTTCATTGTAATTTATATATATATATATATATATATATTCTGTATATATAGCACCACCATTGTTAGAAAGTGTTTTATATTGTTTTATGTTTAATAACATAATATTGCTGTACACAACATATCCTACAAATGAGAAGTAATCCTTGAGGAAGAAAAAAAAAATTGGGGGGGCGGGTTTGTATAGATATAAGTACACAGACCTCACAGCAACAAGCAATCCTACAGGCTCTCTGCAAAAATACATTTAAAGATCCCTTTCTGCAAACAAACATTTGAAGAAGACCTCACAGCAACAAGCAGTCCTACAGGCTCTCTGCAAACAAACATTTAAAGATCTCTTTCTGAAAACAAACATTTGAAGGTAATTCATCTATCTCCAATCAAGACAATGGGGCCTATTTATCAAAGGTCTTGCGGACCTGATCCGACAGTGCGGATCAGGTGCGCAAGACCTTACTGAATGCGGAGAGCAATACGCTCTCCTTATTCAGCATTGCACCAGCAGCTCACAAGAGCTGCTGGTGCAACGCTGCCCCCTGCGACTCATAGCCAATGGGCCGCCAGCAGGGGGGTGTCAATCAACCCGATTGTACTCGATTGGGTTGATTTCCAGCGATTCCTGTCCGCCTCATCAGAGCAGGTGGACAGGGTTATGGAGCAGCGGTCTTTAGACCTCTGCTTCATAACTGCTGTTTCTGGAGAGTCTGAAGACTCACCAGAAACACGGGCCCACAAGCTCCGTTCGGAGCTTGATAAATGGGTCCCAATGAGTGCATTTTATTTTTATATCTGTTGGGCTCATTTGGAATTGGTTTTAACATTCCCCTCTCCCAGCTACACCTCCCCCCCCATATACCTACCATTTATCAACAGGAAGTTTTACCTTTAAAACTCTCTTTCTCGCACAAACCTCACAGCAATAAGCAAGGGCTCTCTGCAAAGATACATTTAAAGATCCCTTTCTGCAAACAAACATTTGAAGACCTCACTGCAACAAGCAGTCCTACAGGCTCTCTGCAAACAAACATTTAAAGATACTTGAAAGCAAGAGAAGGAGAACGTAGAGTGCTACTCAGGTACATACTTCTCTAATGCCTAGCATTAGAATTTTTTTCTATACATTTAAAGATGCCTTTCTGCAAACAAACATTTGAAGACCTCACTGCAACAAGCAAATCCTACAGGCTCTCTGCACGCACTAGCCCACCAAGCCTCCCTCCACCTCCCACCCATGTGTTTACCTTAATATATAAACAGCAGTCACTAATGATCGAGGATAGAGACACTACTTCGCACTCACAGCCTCTGAACTGACACTTTATCATATTCTGTTACACCTTTCCAACCCTCATTTACTCACCACACATTTCACTCACTCTCAGTTAACACTGCCTTATATCAGAGATATTTCCCTTCTTCCTCACCTTTTGTGTCCATTCCCTCTCCTTTAGATTGTAAGCTTGAGAGCATCTCTACCTGTAGGCCACTTTGTATTTAAAGTTAACTACTACTGATTGTGCTCAAGGGCAAGACATTCCTCTCCTTTTGTATAACTCAATTATTGCACCTACAACTGTAATGTACCCCAATTTTGTACTTGTTTGTCTATTTAATGCATCCCTGTAATGTTCCATTATTTCTTGTATAGCGCTACGTAATCTGCTGGCGCTTTATTAATACCTGATAAAAATAATAATAAGCATATGGTCGAGATTCAGATATAAAAATATCTCAAACAAACACCCAATAGTTGTTATTTTCATTCATACCATGAGGAAAAATACTGTTCATAATGAAGATCCACCTTGTTTCCTTTTGCAATAGTAAAGACTGTACTCCACCACCTCTTATACCACTTTTAATGAAATCCAAACCCCAGCATTTTAAAGCTTTGGTACTGGAATTATGATGTGTTAAAAAGTGTCTGGCCTCTGATGTGATTTGTTTATTTTTTTCCAAATCCTTTTTTGCATTGCGTATATTACACATATGTTCAGTAATTCTGACAGCCAAAGTGCATGTGGACATACCTATATAGTATATATTGCAGTAAAATAAAGTCTTACAGTTCACGTATCCTTTGTATGTATGTATTTTTACCAGAATGAAACTGGTCTCAGTTTTCTTTACCATATGTTGGCAAACTGAACATGAAACACATGCTATTGAACCCCTTAATAATGGTTTTCTTTTGGCTAAGTGATCAAAGTGACTGTTTACTAGGGAGTCTTTCATGTTTTGTGCTCTCCTAAAAGTCATTGATGGAGTCTGCGGTAATATGTTCCCAAAATAATCATCAGATTGTAGTATATAGTCAGGGTACCAGGAATCAGAATGAGACATGAAGTGCAAAAATAATCACAACTTTATTAATAACAAAAAATAATAAAAAGTCCACAAGCCAGGAGTCAAAGCCAGAGCTTGTAGTTAGACGAGCCGAGTCAGGAGCCAGAGCGAGTAGTCAGACGAGCCAAGATCAGTAACTAGGAAAACAGCGGAGTCAGGAACAAGTCAGGGAGAGAATGGGAACCACACTATCTACAAAACATTTGTAAAACTTGCCAGTATAGCCATCCGGTCCCAGAGCTTTCCCTACTTTCCCTACTTTCAATTGTTTGGTAACATCCCTGAACTCTTTAGAAGTAATAGGCTCTTGTGGAGACTTCGTATGTTCCAGTGAGACTGCCGGTAACTGAAGTGTACTTAAGAACTGTTTGATGTGCTGTGTTGTTGTGTTGGGATTAATAATAGGTTGTTTGTTTGGATTATAAAGGGATTGATAGCATTTATAGAAGGCCTTTCCAATTCCCTTAGAGGCTATTTCAATCTGCGTTCCATCTTTAATGGAGATAATCCTACGCTGGGCAACTCTATTGTGAAGCTTATTGGCTAGAAGTGTTGTAGCTTTGTTATTGCTATAGTAAAATTTTTGCTTACATTTTTCTAAAGTTGTTTGGACTCTTTGTAACTTCACATGGCAGATTTGAGATTTGACAGGTTGCAATTGGGTGTGTGAGGGTTGGTGTAATGCTCGTGGGATACTCCTCTATCAGACCGAACTTGGCCAGTAGTCTTGTTATCCCGGCGTTGAGCCAGAATAATAGGGAATATCCCAGAGCAGAAAAAGTTAGTAAGATGAGGAGGGCGGCACTCACCACAGACAGGACAGTCCCCAGCGGCAATGGCAGAGCAGTCCAAGGGCACACCACTAGAAAGGTCAGGCAGGCAGGGTTCGGCAACAAAGAGGCAATCCAGAACAACAGGGGTTAATAAACAGAGTAGTCAGACAGGCAGAGATCAGCAGCAGTATATCAGTCCAGCAATTTAGGGTTTAAACAGGCAGAGTAGTCAGACAGGCAGAGTTCAGCAGCAGTAAATCAATCCAGCAATTCAGGGGTATAGCAGGCAGAGTAGTCAGATAGGCAGGTTCAGCAGCAGTATATCAGTCCAGCAATTTAGGGGATAAACAGGCAGAGTAGTCAGACAGACAGGGTTCAAACACATTAAGGCAGTACTGAAGTAACGATCTATCACACCCAGGAGCACACAAAGTAACACCTATACTTGGGCAGTGATAGATCATTATAGAGGGACTTACATAGGCGCAAGATTGGCATCACAGGAATCCGGGACCGGCATCTGAGAGAGAGGAGCGTGCGGCGATGACATCAGCGCCGCATGCATCTGGACCTGACACAGCCCCTGGCAACGAGCAGAGAAGGAGACGCCGTGCCTCTAGCAATGGCTAGAGCAGCGCGGCATGACATAGCCCCCTTCTCAAGGGTTCCCTCCGGGACCCAGAGCCAGCCTCAAATGATGAGCAGCATGGAATCTGGAGACCAAAGATGGAGCATGCACATCACGGGCAGGAACCCAGGAACGATATGCCACAGAGTAACCCTTCCAGTGTATCAGATACTGCAGTTGTCTGCGCCTGTATCTGGAGTCCAGGATCTTAGCTACCTCATAGTTGGGGTCACCACGGACTAGGAGTGGAGGAGGAGGAGCTTGGAGCCGGGTATATCTATTCCTGATGTAAGGCTTGAGTAGAGAGATGTGGAAGACTGGGTGTATGCGCAGGGTGTTCTGGGCAAGGCCACTTTGTAGGCAACAGGAGACAGTCTTTTCAGGACATTGTTAGGACTGATAAACGTAAGCCCCAATTTTTGACAGGATTGACGTAGACGGCTAGAGCATCGCAGTGTGACAGTTGGAGCGTTATTCATTGATGTAATGAGTGTAATTTGTAGGTAAGTTCGGCCAATGAACCAGCTTGTCTCTTTTTTGCAACTGCTGCCTGTTTAATAAAATATGTAAGCCTTAAAAGTAGCCCAAACAATCGGGATGGAGGTATGTCCATTGTCATTAATGTGTATAAATTCTTTGATAGCTTTATTAATTTCATCTTTTTGTGAAGGTGTGCCTAGCAAGCCATCTGCTAATTTCCAAAAGAAGCTTGTATCCAATGAGATACAGCCATCTTTTTGGTGGACTGCCTGATGATCTGACCAACATATCGGCAATGTCTTTGCCCTAGTGATTCTGTCTAACTGTCTGGAGGATGTAAAGAAAGTGTCAATCCTTGAGTAGGATTTATGCGGGTTGGAGTAAAATGTGAAATCCCTTTCCATGGAATTCATCACTCTCCATGCATCATACAGTTGGTATTGAAACATAATTATGTGGAAGGCCCGAGAAAGTGACTCCTTGTGTCTATTGACCCCTGAGGGTCTGGTTGTAAGTTTATCTAGAGAGAACTTTAATAGATTCCAAAACAGTACTGTCTCCTACAGCATGTTTGATTGAATAGATAACTCAGCTTCTGGATTTTCTCTAAAAGTAAAATGTGAATCCCTAGAGTCCTCATCTGAGCAGTCTCTATCATGTGCCCCTTTATTACCAAAGTGGTCCGCAACAGTCCATTTAGGGCCCTCCTGCTGCTTCTTATTCTTTCTGTTTGAGTGAGCCATGATTATTAAGGAGAAACTCAAATTTTAACAGGCTTGTGCTGTGCAAGGGAAAGGAATGTTATTAACTTATGGGTTGTGTTGGCACAGGCTTACTGAAACTGAGTAATAATTGCTACATCTGGTTTCTTCAGTCCTTAGGTATGTGGTTACCCCTTTCTTGCCCCCTAGCCTATCATCATTCTTCTGCCCACCTTACCATCCTGGCAGGAACCAAAATGGAGGAGAAATTATAGGCTTAATAATCAATTGGGGTCAATAAAATATCCTTCAGTTCCTGTGTTTGTACAAAGCCACACTATACAAAAAGGACTGAAAGTCAGCTTACGCGTTTCTGCAATCTGCCGTAATCATAGCCTGCCATGTGCCAATCCTCAATGACTTAAAAAGGTATTAAAACCCCCTGATTGGTTAACAAAAAGCACATCACAACTAGAAATACTAATTGTACAAAGAGATACACTTAGGATTATTAGAAAAGAATACCACAAAGAAAATTGTTTCTTTAACTCCAAATGATCATATGTATATGAAAATTACTCTATTTGTTTAAAATGTTCCATTACATTCATACTTTAATACTTTATTGTTACAACTAGGAACAAACATTCACACAGAAGTAGCCTGAAAGGGTTAAAAACACTTAAACCCAGTTAAATTAAATTGATATAGTCAGCAATGCTCTATGTATTCAGCCTGATGCCCACAAAATTATAGTGCAAGATAAGCTAAGCCCTTACAATCCGAGGGCTATTTTACTTTTAAATAGTTATATTTTTAAAGGTAAATAGTAGGCACCAGGATTCAACAAATATATAGGTATATACAGATTCTATTATTCACTAGGCAAGCGGTTAAAAAAGCGACAGACAGGAGAGAACTAGCTTCTCCTGCTGGACCCCTGACGCGCGTTTCACAGAACGCTTCCTCAGAGGGGAAGCGTTCTGATAGAATTCTATCAGCCAATTGGAATTGAAGGGACACCATCTTGAATGACGTCACTTAAAGGAACCGTCATTGTTGAAGAAGACTCCGGATGAAGAAGATGCTCCACGTCGGATGTCTTGATGATGGACCCACTCCGCGCCAGATGGATGAAGATAGAAGATGCCTCCTGGATGAAGACTTCTGCCCATCTGGAGGACCACTTCTGCCCGTCTGGAGGACCACTTCTGCTGGCTTCGTTGAGGACTTCAGCCCGGTTGGGTGAAGACTTCTCAAGGTAGGGTGATCTTCAAGGGGTTAGTGTTAGGTTTTATTAAGGGGGGATTGGGTGGGTTTTAGAGTAGGGTTGGTTGTGTGGGTGGTGGGTTTTAATGTTCGGGGGGGTTGTAATTTTTTTTTTACAGGAAAAAGAGCTGATTACTTTGGGGCAATGCCCCACAAAAGGCCCTTTTAAGGGCTATTTGTAATTTAGTGTAGGGTAGGGCTTTTTTATTTGGGGGGGGGGGGGCTTTTTTATTTTGTTAAGGGGATTAGATTAGGTGTAATTAGTTTAAAAATCTTGTACTTTGTTTATTATTTTCTGTAATTTAGTGTTTTTTTTTGTTCTTTAGATAATTTTTTTTAATTGTATTTAATTGTATTTAGTTTAGGGAATTTATTTAATTATAGTGTAGTGTTAGGTGTAATTGTAACTTAGGTTAGGTTTTATTTTACAGGTATATTTGTATTTATTTTAACTAGGAAGTTATTAAATAGTTAATAACTATTTAATAACTATTCTACCTAGTTAAAATAAATACAAAGTTTTCATAAAAATAAACCATAAGCTAGCTACAATGTAACTATTAGTTATATTGTAGCTATCTTAGGGTTTACTTTACAGGTAAGTATTTAGTTTTAAATAGGAATAATTTATTTAATGATAGTAATATTTATTTAGATTTATTTAAATTATATTTAAGTTAGGGGATGTTAGGGTTAGGGTAAGACTTAGGTTTAGGGGTTAATAAATTTAATATAGTGGTGGCGACGTTGGGGGCGGCAGATTAGGTGTTAATAAATGTAGGTAGGTGGGGGCGGTGTGGGGGGCATATTAGGGGTTAATAAATATAATGTAGGTGGCGGCGGTGTAGGGGGCAGCAGATTAGGGGTTAATAAGTATAATGTAGGTGGTGGTGGGCTCTGGGAATGGCGGTTTAGCGGTTAATAAGTTTATTTAGTTTCGGCGGGGTCCGGGAGCAGCGGGATAGGGGTTAATAACTTTTATTTAGGTGGCCGCGGTGTAGGGATGGCAGATTAGGGGTTAATAAGTATAATGTAGGTGGCGGCAGTGCAGGGGGTGGCAGATTAGGGGTTAATATGTAGGTGGCGGCGGTGTGGGGGGGCAGATTAGGGGTGTTTAGACTCGGGGTACATGTTAGGGTGTTAGGTGTAAACGCTCCCATAGGAATTAATGAGATATCGGGCAGCAACAAACAGAAGCTTTCGCTGCTTTCAGACTCCCATTGATTCTTATGGCATCCGCCACCTCCAGGGCGGCGGATTGAAAACCAGGTACGCTGGGCCGGAATAGTGCCGAGCGTACCTGGTAGTTATTTGATAACTAACAAAAGTAGTCAGATTGTGCCGAGCTTGCATTCAGAACATCTGTAATGACGTAAGCATCGATCTGTGTCGGACTGAGTCCGGCGGATCGTATGTTACGTCATAAATTTCTACTTTTGCCGGTCTGTAGGGTTTGATAACTAAGGGGAATCAGGATCGCCACAAATACTCTGCGGAATTCCAGCGTATTTGCAGTTGACGGCTTGATAAATAGATGCCAATGTATGCTTCAAGTAGTTTCCCCAAATTCAACTGAAAATGCAACTTTTAATTAATTCTACAGTCTCAAAATTATTCAACCCCCTAAATAGAATCCCTCACAGCACAAATATTTACAACAGTTGTTGTTTCAAGCACACCTGATGCAACTAATCAAGGGCTTCATTAGTTGCACCAAGTGTGCTTGAGCTAGAATACATGAACTGGCTAGGGGTTTGTTGAGTGTCACATTTGACTGCATGTTAGAAATATGCGGCTAGATTACGAGTTGTGCGTTAGGGTTAAAAAGCAGCATTGAGAGGTCCCAACGCTGCTTTTTAACGCCCGCTGGTATTACGAGTCTTGCAGGTGTACCGCTCACTTTTTTGGCCAGACTCGGAAATACCGCAAATCCACTTACGTCAATTATCCTATATTTTAAATGGGACTTGCATAGCGCCGGTATTATGAGTCTAATAAAAAGTGAGCGGTAGACCCTCTCCTGTCAAGACTGATACCGCATTTAAAAGTCAGTAGTTAAGAGTTTTACACTACAACGCCGTAGCATAAAACTCTTAACTAAAGTGCTAAAAAGTATACTAACACCCATAAACTACCTATTAACCCCTAAACCGAGGTCCCCCCACATCGCAAACAATAAAATACAATTTTTAACCCCTAATCTGCCGAACCGGACATCGCCGCCACTATAATAAACATATTAACCCCTAAACCGCTGCCCTCCCGCATCGCAAACACTAGTTAAATATTATTAACCCATAATCTGCCTGCCCTAACATCGCCAACACCTACCTACATTTATTGACCCCTAATCTGCTGCCCCCAACGTCGCCGCCACTATATTAAATGTATTAACCCCTAAACCTAAGTCTAACCCTAACCCTAACCCCCCCAACTGAAATATAATTTTAATAAATCTAAATAAAATTACTATCATTAACTAAATTATTCCTATTTAAAACTAAATACCTGTAAAATAAACCCTAAGATAGCTACAATATAACTAATAGTTACATTGTAGCTAGCTTAGGGTTTATTTTTATTTTACATGCAAGTTTGTATTTATTTTAACTAGGTACAATAGTTATTAAATAGTTATTAACTATTTAATAACTACCTAGTTAAAATTAAGACAAATTTACCTGCAAAATAAAACCTAACCTAAGTTACAATTAACTTAACACTAGACTATAATGAAATTAAAATACAATTAATTACAATTTAAATAAATTATCTAAAGTACGGAAAAAAAACACTAAATTACAGAAAAAAATAAAATAATTACAAGAATTTTAAACTAATTACACCTACTCTAATCCCCCTAACAAAATAAAAAAGCCCCCCGAAATAAAAAAGCCCTACCCTACACTAAATTACAAATAGCCCTTAAAAGGGCCTTTTGCAGGGCATTGCCCCAAAGTAATCCGCTCTTTTACATGTAAAAAAAAGTACAAATACCCCCCCAACATTAAAAAACACCACCCACACAACCAACCCTACTCTAAAACCCACCCAATCCCCCCTTAAAAAAACCTAACACTAACCCCTTGAAGATCACCCTACCGTGAGACGTCTTCATCCAAGCCGGGCAGAAGAGGTCCTTCAGACGGGCAGAAGTCTTCATCCAGACAGCATCTTCTATCTTCATCCATCCGGCGCAAAGCGGCTCCATCTTCAAGACATCCGACGCGGAGCATCCTATTCAAACGATGGCCGACTGAAGAATGAAGGTTCCTTTAAATGACGTCATCCAAGATGGCGTCCCTTCAGTTCTGATTGGCTGATAGAATTCTATCAGCCAATTGGAATTAAGGTAGAAAAAATCCTATTGGCTGATGCAATCAGCCAATAGGATTGAAGTTCAATCCTATTGGCTGATCCAATCAGCCAATAGAATTGAGCTGGCATTCTATTGGCTGATTGATAGAATGCAAGCTCAATCCTATTGGCTGATTTCATCAGCCAATAGGATTTTTTCTACCTTAATTCCGATTGGCTGATAGAATTCTATCAGCCAATAGGAATTGAAGGGATGCCATCTTGGATGACGTCATTTAAAGGAACCTTCATTCTTCAGTCGGCCGTTGTTTAAAGAGGATGCTCTGCGTCGGATGTCTTGAAGATGGAGCCGCTCCGCGCCGGATGGATGAAGATAGAAGAGGCCGCCTGGATGAAGACTTCTGCCCGTCTGGAGGACCACTTCTACCGGCTTCGTGGAGGATTTCGGCCCGGTTGGGTGAAGACTTCTCAAGGTAGGGTGATCTTCAAGGGGTTAGTGTTAGGTTTTTTTAAGGGGGGATTGGGTGGGTTTTAGAGTAGGGTTGGTTGTGTGGGTGGTGGGTTTTAATATTGAGCTGATTACTTTGGGGCAATGCCCCGCAAAAGACCCTTTTAAGGGCTATTTGTAATTTAGTGTAGGGTAGGGCTTTTTTTTTATTTTGGGGGGCTTTTTAATTTTGTTAGGGGGATTAGAGTAGGTGTAATTAGTTTAAAATTCTTGTAATTATTTTATTATTTTATTTAAATTGTAATTAATTGTATTTAGTTTAGGTAATTAATTTAATTATAGTGTAGTGTTAGGTGTAATTGAAACATAGGTTAGGTTTTATTTTACAGGTAAATTTGTCTTTATTTTAACTAGGAAGTTATTAAATAGTTAATAACTATTTAATAACTATTGTACCTAGTTAAAATAAATACAAACTTGCCTGTAAAATAAAAATAAACCCTAAGCTAACTACAATGTAACTATTAGTTATATTGTAGCTATGTTAGGGTTTATTTTACAGGTAAGTATTTAGTTTTAAATAGGAATAATTTAGTTAAAGATTGTAATTTTATATAGATTTATTAAAATTATATTTCAGTTAGGGGGTGTTAGGTTTAGGGTTAGACTTAGGTTTAGGGGTTAATACATTTAATATAGTGTCGGCGACGTTGGGGGCAGCAGATTAGGGGTTAATAAATGTAGTTAGGTTGCAGCGACATTGGGGGCGGCAGATTAGGGGTTAATAAATATACTGTAGGGTTCGGCGATGTTGGAGGCATCAGATTAGAGGCTCATAAGTATAATGTAGGTGGCGGCGGTGTCCGGAGCGGCAGATTAGGGGTTAATAAGTGTAAGATTAGGGTGTTTAGACTCGGGGTTCATTTTAGGGTGTTAGGTGTAGACATAAAAAGTATTTCCCCATAGGAATCAATGGGGCTGCGTTAGGAGCTTTACGCTGCTTTTTTGCAGGTGTTAGGTTTTCTTTCAGCCGGCTCTCCCCCATTAATTCCTGTGGGGAAATCGTGCACGAGCACGTTACACCAGCTCACTGCTAACGTAAGCAGCGCTGGTATTGAGGTGAGATGTGGAGCTAAATTTTGCTCTTTGCACACTTTTTTTGCGGTTAACGCCGGGTTTGTAAAAACCCGTAATACCAGCATTGTCTGCAAGTGAGCGGTGAGGGAAAACTGCTCATTAGCACCGCACCCCTGTTAATGCAAAACTCGTAATCTAGGTGATGGTTAAGTAAAAAGAATGGTCCAAAAAGTTAAGAGAAGAGACCATCGCCCTTCACAAAAAAGGAACAGGATACAAAAAGATAGCGAAGGCACTGAATGTTCCTAAAGACACAGTTGGAAGCATAGTTTGCAAGTTCAAAGTTAAAGGAACAGTGGTTACACTACCTGGACGGGGCAGAAAAACACAATTTATGCTTACCTGATAAATTGATTTCTCTTGTGGTGTATCCAGTCCACGGATCATCCATTACTTGTGGGATATTCTCATTCCCAACAGGAAGTTGCAAGAGGACACCCACAGCAGAGCTGTAATATAGCTCCTCCCCTAACTGTCATAGCCAGTCATTCGACCGAAAACAAGCCGAGAAAGGAGGAACCATAGGGTGCAGTGGTTACTGTAGTTTAAATTTAAAAATTACCTGCCTTAAAATGACAGGGCGGGCCGTGGACTGGATACACCACAAGAGAAATAAATTTATCAGGTAAGCATAAATTGTGTTTTCTCTTGTAAGGTGTATCCAGTCCACGGATCATCCATTACTTGTGGGATACCAATACCAAAGCTAAAGTACACGGATGAAGGGAGGGACAAAGCAGGAACTTAAATGGAAGGAACCACTGCCCGTAAAACCTGTCTCCCAAATATAGCCTCCGAAGAAGCAAAAGTATCAAATTTGTAAAAGTTTGAAAAAATATGAAGCGAAGACCAAGTTGTCGCCTTGCAAATCTGATCAAAATAAGCCTCATTTTTAAAGGCCCAAGTGGAAGCCACAGCTCTAGTGGAATGAGCTGTAATCCTTTCAGGAGGCTGCTGTCCAGCAGTCTCATATGCTAAGCGGATTAAGCTTCTTAGTCAAAAAGAAAAAGAGGTTGCCGAAGCCTTTTGACCTCTCCTCTGTCCAGAGTAGACAACAAACAAAGCAGATGTTTGACGAAAATCTTTAGTAGCTTGTAAGTAAAACTTTAAAGCACGGACCACGTCCAGATTGTGTAACACAAGGATGGAACAACAATCTCTTGATTGATATTCTTGTTAGATACCACCTTAGGTAAGAACCCAGGTTTGGTACGCAGGACTACCTTATCCGTATGAAAAATCAGATAAGGAGAATCACATTGTAAGGCAGATAGCTCAGAGACTCTACGAGCCGAGGAAATAGCTACCAAAAAAAGAACTTTCCAAGATAAAAGCTTGATATCTATGGAATGAAGAGGTTCAAATGGAACTCCTTAAAGAACCTTAAGAACCAAGTTTAAGCTCCATGGTGGAGCAACAGGTTTAAACACAGGCTTGATTCTAACTAAAGCCTGACAAAATGCCTGAATGTCTGGAACATCTGCCAGACGCTTAACTAGCTGACAATCCTTTTTCCAAACCTTCTTGGAGAAAAGATAATATCCTAGCAATCTTGACCTTACTCCATGAGTAACCCTTGGATTCACACCAATAAAGATATCTATGCCATACCTTATGGTAAATTTTCCTGGTGACAGGCTTTCGTGCCTGTCTTAAGGTATCAATAACTGACTCGGAGAAGCCACGCTTTGATAAAATCAAGCGTTCAATCTCCAGGCAGTCAGAGAAATTAGATTTGGATGGTTGAAAGGACCCTGAAGTAGAAGGCCCTGTTTCAGAGGCAGAGACCATGATGGAAAGGATGACATGTCCACTAGATCTGCATACCAGGTCCTGCGTGGCCACGCAGGTGCTATCAGAATCACTGATGCTCTCTCCTGCTTGATCTTGGCAATCAGTCGAGGGAGCAGAGGAAACGGTGGAAATACATAAGCCAGGTTGAAAGACCAGGGCGCTGCTAGAGCATCTATCAGTGTTGCCTTGGGATCCCTGGACCTGGATCTGTAACACGGAAGCTTGGCGTTCTGGCGAGACGCCATGAGATCCAGTTCTGGTTTGCCCCAATGATGAATCAGTTGTGCAAATACCTCCGGATGGAGTTCCCACTCTCCCGGATGAAAAGTCTGACGACTTAGAAAATCCGCCTCCCAGTGCTCTACACCTGGGATATGGATAGCTGATAGGTGGCAAGAGTGAATCTCTGCCCAGCGAATTATTTTTTAAACTTCTAACATCTCTAGGGAACTTCTGGTTCCCCCTTGATGGTTGATGTAAGCTACAGTCATGATGTTGTCCGACTGAAATCTGATGTACCTCTGAGTTGCTAACTGAGGCCAAGCCTGAAGAGCCTTGAATATCGCTCTTAGTTCCAGAATATTTAATGGAAGGAGAGACTCCTCCTGAGTCCACAATCCCTGAGCCTTCAGGGAGTTCCAGAATGCACCCCAACTTAGAAGGCTGGCATCTGTCGTAACAATTGTCCAATCTGGCCTGCGAAAGGTCATACCTTTGGACAGATGGACCCGAGATAGCCACCAGAGAAGAGAATCCCTGGTCTCTTGGTCCAGATTCAGTTGAGGGGACAAATCTGTGTAATCCCCGTTCCACTGACTGAGCATGCATAGTTGCAGCGGTCTGAGATGTAAGCGTGCAAACGGCACTATGTCCATTGCCGCTACCATTAAGCTGATTACTTCCATACACTGAACCACCGAAGGGAGTGGAATGGAATGAAGAACCCGGCAGGAATTTAGAAGCTTTGATAACCTGGACTCCGTCAGGTGAATTTTCATTTCTACAGAATCTATCAGAGTCCCTAGAAAGGAAACTCTTGTGAGTGGGGATAGAGAACTCTTTTCCTCGTTCACTTTCCACCCATGCGACCACAGAAATGCCAGTACTACGTCCGAATGAGACTTGGCAATTTGGAAGTTTGACGCCTGTATCAGGATGTCGTCTAAATAAGGGGCTACTGCTATGCCCCGCGGCCTTAGGACCGCCATAAGCGACCCTAGAACCTTTGTAAAGATTCTTGGGGCTGTAGCTAATCCCAAGGGAAGAGCTACAACTGGTAATGCCTGTCTTGAAAGGCAAACCTGAGAAACCGATGATGATCTTTGTGTATCGGAATGTGAAGATAAGCATCCTTTAGATCCACTGTAGTCATATATTGACTCTCCTGGATCATTGGTAGGATGGTACGAATAGTTTCCATCTTGAACGACGGAACTTTGAGGAATTTGTTTAAGATCTTTAGATCCAAAATTGGTCTGAAGGTTCCCTCTTTTTTGGGAACCACAAACAGATTTGAGTAAAAACCCTGTCCCTGTTCCTCCTTTGGAACTGGATGGATCACTCCCATAACTAGGAGGTCTCGTACACAGTGTAAGAATGCCTCTCTCTTTATCTGGTGTGCAGATAATTGTGAAAGATGAAATCTCCCTTTTGGGGGGGAAGCTTGAAGTCCAGAAGATATCCCTGGGATATAATTTCCAACGCCCAGGGATCCTGAACATCTCTTGCCCACGCCTGGGCAAAGAGTGAAAGTCTGCCCCCTACTAGATCCGTTCCCGGATAGGGGGCCGTTCCTTCATGCTGTCTTAGAGGCAGCAGCAGGCTTTTTTACCTGCTTACCTTTTTTCCAGGTCAGGTTTGGTCTCCAGACCGTCTTGGATTGAGCAAAAGTTCCCTCTTGTTTATTATTAGAGGAAGTTGATGCCCCACCTGCCTTGAAGTTTTGAAAGGCACGAAAATTAGACTGTTTGGCCCTAGATTTGGACCTGTCCTGAGGAAGTGATATCAGCAATAATCTCCTTCAACCAGGCCCGAATAGGGTCTGCCCCTTGAAGGTAATGTTAAGTAGCTTAGATTTTGAAGTCACGTCAGCTGACCATGATCTAAGCCATAGCGCTCTGCACGCCTGTATAGCAAAACCAGAATTCTTAGCCATTAGTTTAGTCAAATGAACAATGGCATCAGAATAAAAGAATTGGCTAGCTTAAGTGCTCTAAGTTTGCCAAGTATGTCATCCAATGGAGTCGCTATCTGTAAAGCCTCTTCCAGACACTCAAACCAGTACGCCGCAGCAGCAGTGACAGGGGCAATGCATGCAAGGGGCTGTAGGATAAAACCTTGTTGAATAAATATTTTCTTAAGGTAACCTAATTTTTTATCCATTGGATCTAAAAAAAGCACAACTGTCCTCGACAGGGATAGTAGTATGCTTTACTAGAGTAGAAACTGCTCCCTCCACCTTAGGGACTGTCTGCCATAAGTCCCGTGTGGTGGCGTCTATTGGAAACATTTTTGTAAAAATAGGAGGGGAAGAGAACGGCACACCTGGTCTATCCCATTCCTTATTAATAATTTCTGTAAACCTTTTAGGTATTTGGAAAAACATCAGTACACACCGGCACTGCAAAGTATTTATCCAGTCTACACAATTTCTCTGGCACTGCAATGGTATCACAGTCATTCAGAGCAGCTAAAACCTCCCTAAGCAACACGCGGAGGTGTTCAAGCTTAAATTTAAATGTAGAAATATTAGAATCAGGTATCTTTCCTGAGTCATTAACATCACCCACTGACTGAAGCTCTCTTTCCTCAGCTTCTGCATATTGTGAGGCAGTATCAGACATGGTTCTTAAAGCGTCAGTATGCTCTGCATTTTGTCTCACCCCAGAGCTATCTTGCTTACCTCTAAGTTCAGGTAGTCTGGCTAATACCGCTGACAGTGTATTATCCATGACTGCCGCCATGTCTTGTAAAGTAAACGCTATGGGCGCCCTAGATGTACTTGGCGCCATTTGAGCGTGAGTCCCTTAAGCGGAAGTCAAAGGGTCTGACACGTGGGGAAAGTTAGTCGGCATAACTTCCCCCTCGTCAGATTCCTCTGGTGATAAATTTTTTAAAGACAGAAAATGATCTTTATTGCATAAAATGAAATCGGTACATTTGGTACACATTCTAAGGGGGGTTCCACCATGGCTTTTAAACATAATAAACAAGGAGTTTCTTCTATGTCAGACATGTTTATACAGAATAGCAATGAGACTAGCAAGCTTGGAAAACACTTTAAATCAAGTTAACAAGCAAATATAAAAAAAGGTACTGCCTTTAAGAGAAACACATTTTGTCAGAATTTGAAAAACAGTGAAAAAATGCAGTAAATCAAACGAAATTTTTACAGTGTGTATAATAAGCTAACAGAGCATTGCACCCACTTGCAAATGGATGATTAAACCCTTAGTTCAAAAAACGGATCAAAAAAACGAAATAGACGTTTTTTAACAGTCACAACCAACTGCCACAGCAAGCTGTGGCCCTACCTTCCCCAATAAACGACTTTGGAAAGCCTTTGGGCCCTTTAGAGATGTCCTATAGCATTCAGAGGGCCTTTGAGGGAAGCTGGATGTCACAGTTTGTAATTTTAACTGCACCAACTGTAACTTTTATACTACAACAGTGGAAATTGTTTCTAGTCAAAATTTAAGCCAGCCATGTGGAAAAAACTAGGCCCCAATAAAGTTTTATCACCAAAGCATATAAAAACGATTAAACATGCCAGCAAACGTTTTATATTGCAATATCATAAGGGTATTACCCCTGGGAGTAAGCATGATACCAGTCATTATTAAATCACTGTATTCAGACTTAACTTACATTAATCCGGTATCAGCAGCATTTTCTAGTGTTTTCCATCTCTAGAAAAAATTATAACTGCACATACCTGATAGCAGAATAAACTGCACGCCATTCTCTCGCTGAAGTTACCTCATCTGTGTAATCCCCTCAGACATATGTGAGAACAGCAATGGATCTTAGTTACAACCTGCTAAGATCATAGAAACCTCAGGCAGATTCTTATTCTATTTACTGCCTGAGATAAAATAGCACAACTCCGGTACTATTTAAAAATAACAAACTTTTGATTGAAGAAAATAAACTAGCTATATTTAACCACTCTCTCCTACAACGTCCTTGCTTGTTGAGAGTTGCAAGAGAATGACTGGCTATGACAGTTAGGGGAGGAGCTATATTACAGCTCTGCTGTGGGTGTCCTCTTGCAACTTCCTTTTGGGAATGAGAATATCCCACAAGTAATGGATGATCCGTGGACTGGATACACCTTACAAGAGAAAAGGAAGCTATAAATGGCTATAACCAGATTTCAGAGAAGGCAGGTTGAGAAAAACCCTTGAGTGACTTCAAAAGACCTGCAGCAAGACTTGGTGGCAACAGGAACTGAGGTTTCATTTTGCATAGTAAGGTGCGTACTAAATAAAGAAGGTTTCCATGCCAGAACTCCAAGACGTACACCACTACTAACTCAAACGCAGAAGAAAAATCAGTTCCAATATGCTCAAAATCATATAAATAAGCCACAGAAGTTTTGGTATTCTGTTCTGTGGAGCGATGAAACAAAACTGGATCTTTTCAGCCCGATGGATCAGTGGTATGTCTGCTTGAAGAAGAATGAAGCATATGCTGAAAAGAACACTCTGCCTATTAAGGATGATGGTGGCTTGGTAATGCTCTGGGTCTGCATTCTCTGGCACTGGAAACCTGCAGCATGTGGAAGGCAAGATGGATTCATTGAAGTATCCGACTGTGACACCAGGGCTGTAATCATAGCCCTGTAAATTTAACTAAAAAGTTTGCTTCTGCATTCAGGAATGTTACAGGCACAGAAATGATGCATACACTGAATCAGAAACACAAGAGAAAAAAACTGTTACAGAAGCTCCGTTTGTACCTATAGGTGAGCAAACCATGATTAGAGCCCCTGACTCAGAGCGTTTGATCGATTGGGCACTTAAATGACCTGACCCTGTAAAGCACCCTATGGGAGCTATTACATATCTTAAAAGGGTCACAAACGATAAGTCTAATTGCTTATTTCATTGCTAATCGTATTGTGTTGTAAATGTGTTTTCTGCTCAAAGGGCTTAGTGATAAGTGTTGTAGCTGCTTTTTGCATCTTAAAAAAATAGCTTGGTATGTGAAAACCCTTTCTTTTGTTGTATGTGTTGCAGTAACAAAACGGAGATTCTGTGTATTTTATGTGTAAGAAGTGTTTATCTGTCTGATGTTTCACTGTGTTCCGCTGGGAAACTGGCCATTCCTTGCAAATTCGGACACTTTCAGATACATTTTAAATTTGATGGAGACTTAGGGGCCTATCTATCAAGTTCTGGATGGAGCTTGAGGCCCGTGTTTCTGGCGAGCCTGCAGGCTTTCCAGAAACAGCAGTTATGAAGCAGCGGTCTAAAGACCGCTGCTCCATAACCCTGTCCGCCTGCTCTGAGCAGGCGGACAGACATTGCCACAAATCAACCCGAACGAGAACTATTGGGTTGATTGACACGCCCTGCTGGCAGCCGATTGACCGCGAGTCTGCAGTGGGCGGTGTTGCACCAGCAGCTCACAAGAGCTGCTGGTGCAATGCTGAATACGGAGAGTGTATTACTCTCCGCATTCAGCGATGTCTGTCGGACCTGATCCACACTGTTGGATCAGGTCCGACAGACATATGATAAATAGGCCTCAATATCTTATCATATTTATAATGTATTTGGTATGTTTAAAAATATATGTTTTCCTGAAAGAGAGAGAACGTTAATAAAATATGTTTTTAGTGTCTTAAATAAAAGTTTGCTGATTGTTGGGAGCAAATTTACGGTATGCAAGTTGATATAAGCTTGTGTGTGTATCGCTGTAAAAGCTGACCTTGGTGCATTTTTTTTCTGAATGGTAATTATTCAGACAAGAGCTGTGTGTATATAAAAGTGTTTCTTAGTTAAGAAATCTGACACTGTAATGAAGTATTTTAAAGTGTTATTGTTGTAATTTGATTTTAAAGTCATATGTTTATTATTAATTATGTGTGTTATTAATAGCATTTTTAGTTTTAAGTGATATTTGTTTTATGCAAATAAAGACTGAAGGGAGATTTAGTGTGTTTTCCACCTGTTAAAGGCACATACAATATATTGTTTTTGCAAGTGAAGTAACTAAGGAAAGTGCAATGATGGGAGTGATTTTAAGTCTGGTAAATAAAAGAGTTTTTCTGGCAAGCGATTAATAGGTTGATTTAAGTATGTTATGTACGTAATGTAAGATTCATGCAAGGCCAATAGGATTGAGCTCACATTCTATTGGCTGATCCAATCAGCCAATAGGATTGAGCTCGCATTCTATTGGCTGTTCCAATCAGCCAATAGAATGCCAGCTTAATCCTATTGGCTGATTGGATCAGCCAATAGGATTGAAGTTCAATCCTATTGGCTGATTGCATCAGCCAATAGGATTTTTCCAACCTTAATTCTGATTGGCTGATAGAATTCTATCAGCCAATCGGAATTGAAGGGACGCCATCTTGGATGATGTCATTTAAAGGAACCTTCATTCTTAAATTGGACGTCGTTGGAAGAGTATGCTCCGCGTTGGATGTCTTGAAGATGGAGCCGCTCCGCGCCGGATGGATGAAGATAGAAGATGCCGTTTGGATGAAGACTTCTGCCCGTCTGGAGTCCACTTCTGCCCGTCTGAAGGACCACTTCTGCCGGCTTCATGGAGGACTTTGGCCCGGTTGGGTGAAGACTTCTCAAGGTAGGGTGATCTTCAAGGGGTTAGTGTTAGTTTTTTTTTAAGGGGGTATTTGGTGGGTTTTAGAGTAGGGTTGGTTGTGTGGGTGGTGGGTTTTAATGTTTGGGGGGGTTGTAATTTTTTCACAGTTAAAAAGCTGATTACTTTGGGGCAATGCCCCGCAAAAGGCCCTTTCAAGGGCTATTTGTAATTTAGTGTAGGGTAGGGCTTTTTTATTTTGGGGGGCTTTTTATTTTGTTAGGGGGATTAGATTAGGTGTAATTAGTTTAAAAATCTTGTAATTATTATTTTCTGTAATTTAGTGTTTGTTTTTTTTGTACTTTAGATTATTTTTTTTTAATTGTATTTAGTTTAGGGAATTTATTTAATTATAGTGTAGTGTTAGGTGTAATTGTAACTTACATTAGGTTTTATTTTACAGTTATATTTGTCTTTATTTTAACTAGGAAGTTATTAAATAGTTAATAACTATTTAATAACTATTGTACCTAGTTAAAATAAATACAAAGTTGCCTGTAAAATAAAAATAAACCCTAAGATAGCTACAATGTAACTATTAGTTATATTGTAGCTAGCTTAGGGTTTATTTTATAGGTAAGTATTTAGTTTTAAATAGGATTTATTTAGTTATTGATAGTAATATTTATTTAGATATATTTAAATTATATTTAAGTTAGGAGGTGTTCGGGTTAGACTTAGGTCTAGTGGTTAATAAATTTAATATAGTGGCGGCGACGTTGGGGGCGGCAGATTACGGGTTAAGAAATGTAGGTAGGTGGTGTAGGGGGACAGATTAGGGGTTAATAAGTATAATGTAGGTGGCGGTGGGCTCCGGGAGTGGTGGTTTAGGGGTTAATACATTTATTAGAGTTGCGGTGGGCTCCGGGAGCAACAGTATAGGGGTTAAACACTTTATTATAGTTGCGTTGGTTTCCGGGAGCGGCGGTATAGGTGGTAAACAGTATAGTATAGTGTGGGTGTTTAGTGACAGGGTACCAAGAAAGCTGTAAAAAAGCCGAAGAGCAGCGAGATCGATGACTGTTAGTTAACAACAGTTCGCTGCTCATCGCACCGTACTTGGGAATCAATGGGGCTGCGTTAGGAGCTTTACGCTGCTTTTTTGCAGGTGTTAGGTTTTTTTTCAGCCGGCTCTCCCCCATTGATTCCTATGGGGAAATCGTGCACGAGCACGTTACACCAGCTCACCGCTAACGTAAGCAGCGCTGGTATTGAGGTGAGATATGGAGCTAAATTTTGCTCTTCGCACACTTTTTTGCAGTTAACGCCGGGTTTGTACAAACCCGTAATACCAGCGTTGTCTGCAAGTGAGCGGTGAGGGAAAACTGCTTGTTAGCACCGCACCCCTGTTAATGCAAAATTCGTAATCTAGGTGATGGTTAAGTAAAAAGAATGGTCCAAAAAGTTAAGAGAAGAGACCATCGCCCTTCACAAAAAAGGAACAGGATACAAAAAGATAGCGAAGGCACTGAATGTTCCTAAAGACACAGTTGGAAGCATAGTTTGCAAGTTCAAAGTTAAAGGAACAGTGGTTACACTACCTGGACGGGGCAGAAAAAGGAAGCTATAAATGGCTATAACCAGATTTCAGAGAAGGCAGGTTGAGAAAAACCCTTGAGTGACTTCAAAAGACCTGCAGCAAGACTTGGTGGCAACAGGAACTGAGGTTTCATTTTGCATAGTAAGGTGCGTACTAAATAAAGAAGGTTTCCATGCCAGAACTCCAAGACGTACACCACTACTAACTCAAACGCAGAAGAAAAATCAGTTCCAATATGCTCAAAATCATATAAATAAGCCACAGAAGTTTTGGTATTCTGTTCTGTGGAGCGATGAAACAAAACTGGATCTTTTCAGCCCGATGGATCAGTGGTATGTCTGCTTGAAGAAGAATGAAGCATATGCTGAAAAGAACACTCTGCCTATAATTAAGGATGGTAGTGGCTTGGTAATGCTCAGGGGCTGCATTCTCTGGCACTGGAAACCTGCAGAATGTGGAAGGCAAGATGGATTCATTGAAGTATCCGACTGTGACACCAGGGCTGTAATCATAGCCCTGTAAATTCAACTAAAAAGTTTGCTTCTGCATTCAGGAATGTTACAGGCACAGAAATGATGCATACACTGAATCAGAAACACAAGAGAAAAAAACTGTTACAGAAGCTCTGTTTATACCTATAGGTGAGCAAACCATGATTAGAGCCCTTGACTCAGAGCGTTTGATGGATTGGGCACTTAAATTACCTGACCCTGTAAAGCACCCTATGGGAGCTATTACATATTTTAAAAGGGTCACAAACGATATGTCTAATTGCTTATTTCATTGCTAATCGTATTGTGTTGTAAATGTGTTTTCTACTCAAAGGGCTTAGTGATAAGTGTTGTAGCTGCTTTTTGCATACTGTGCTCATGGAAACAGTTCCTGAATCCCTGCACATAATGCTGTAATGTGACATGACAGGATGTATCTTAAAAAAATAGCTTGGTATGTGAAAACCCTTTCTTTTGTTGTATGTGTTGCAGTAACAAAACAGAGATTCTGTGTATTTTATGTGTAAGAAGTGTTTGTCTGTCTGATGTTTCACTGTGTTCCATGTTACGTGTAAAAGGTTTACTCCCCACTAAATATCTGAGGATTTATTATCCTGTCTAAAAATAATTTGTTTATGTCTCAATCCGCTGGGAAACTGGCTATTCCTTGCAAATTCGGACATTTTCAGATACATTTTAAATTTGATGGAGACTTAGGGGCAAGCCCCGTGTTTCTGGCGAACTTGCAGGCTTTCCAGAAACAGCAGTTATGAAGCAGCGGTCTAAAGACCGCTGCTCCAAAACCCTGTCCGCCTGCTCTGAGCAGGCGGACAGACATTGCCACAAATCAACCCGATCGAGAACGATTGGGTTGATTGACACGCCCTGCTGGCGGCCGATTGGCCGCGAGTCTGCAGTGGGCGGCGTTGCACCAGCAGCTCACAAGAGCTGCTGGTGCAATGCTGAATACGGAGAGTGTATTGCTCTCCACATTCAGCGATGTCTGTCGGACCTGATCCACACTGTTGGATCAGGTCCGACAGACATATGATAAATAGGCCTCAATATCTTATCATATTTATAATGTATTTGGTAAGTTTAAAAATATATGTTTTCCTGAAAGAGAGAGAACGTTAATAAAATATGTTTTTAGTGTCTTAAATAAAAGTTTGCTGATTGTTGGGAGCAAATTTACGGTATGCAAGTTGATATAAGCTTGTGTGTGTATCGCTGTAAAAGCTGACTTTGGTGCATTTTTTTTCTGAATGGTAATTATTCAGACAAAAGCTGTGTGTATATAAAAGTGTTTCTTAGTTAAGAAATCTGACGCTGTAATGAAGTATTTTAAAGTGTTATTGTTGTAACTTGATTCTAAAGTCATATGTTTCTTATTAATTATGTGTGTTATTAATAGCATTTTTAGTTTTAAGTGATATTTGTTTTATGCAAATAAAGACTGAAGGGAGATTTAGTGTGTTTTCCACCTGTTAAAGGCACATACAATATATTGTTTTTGCAAGTGAAGTGAAGTTTTATGCAAATAAAGACTGAAGGGAGATTTAGTGTGTTTTCCACCTGTTAGAGGCACATACAATATATTGTTTTTGCAAGTGAAGTAATTAAGGAAAGTGCAATGATGGGAGTGATTTTAAGTCTGGTAAATAAAAGAGTTTTTCTGGCAAGCGATTAATAGGTTGATTTAAGTATGTTATGTACGTAATGTAAGATTCATGCAAGGCCAATAGGATTGAACTTCAATCCTATTGGCTGATCCAATCAGCCAATAGGATTGAGCTTGCATTCTATTGGCTGTTCCAATCAGCCAATAGAATGCCAGCTCAATCCTATTGGCCGATTGGATCAGCCAATAGGATTGAAGTTCAATCCTATTGGCTGATTGCATCAGCCAATAGGATTTTTCCAACCTTAATTCTGATTGGCTGATAGAATTCTATCAGCCAATCAGAATTGAAGGGACGCCATCTTGGATGATGTCCTTTAAAGGAACCTTCATTCTTAAGTTGGACGTCGTTGGAAGAGGGTGCTCCGCGTTGGATGTCTTGAAGATGGAGCCGCTCCACGCCGGATGGATGAAGATAGAAGATGCCGTCTGGATGAAGACTTCTGCCCGTCTGGAGTACCACTTCTGCCCGTCTGAAGGACCACTTCTTCTGGCTTCGTGGAGGACTTCGGCCCGGTTGAGTGAAGACTTCTCAAGGTAGGGTGATCTTTAAGGGGTTAGTGTTAGTTTTTTTTAAAGGGGGTATTTGGTGGGTTTTAGAGTAGGGTTGGTTGTGTGGGTGGTGGGTTTTAATGTTTGGGGGGGTTGTAATTTTTTTTACAGGTAAAAGAGCTGATTACTTTGGGGCAATGCCCCGCAAAAGGCCCTTTCAAGGGCTATTTGTAATTTAGTGTAGGGTAGGGCTTTTTTTATTTTGGGGGGCTTTTTATTTTGTTAGGGGGATTAGATTAGGTGTAATTAGTTTTAAAATCTTGTAATTATTATTTTCTGTAATTAAGTGTTTGTTTTTTTGTACTTTAGATTATTTTTTTTTAATTGTATTTTATTGTATTTAGTTTAGGGAATTTATTTAATTATAGTGTAGTGTTAGGTGTAATTGTAACTTACATTAGGTTTTATTTTACAGTTATATTTGTCTTTATTTTAACTAGGAAGTTATTAAATAGTTAATAACTATTTAATAACTATTGTACCTAGTTAAAATAAATACAAAGTTGCCTGTAAAATAAAAATAAACCCTAAGATAGCACAATGTAACTATTAGTTATATTGTAGCTAGCTTAGGGTTTATTTTATAGGTAAGTATTTAGTTTTAAATAGGATTTATTTAGTTATTGATAGTAATATTTATTTAGATATATTTAAATATATTTAAGTTAGGGGGTGTTAGGGTTAGGGTTAGACTTAGATCTAGTGGTTAATAAATTTAATATAGTGGCGGTGACGTTGGGGGCGGCAGATTAGGGGTTAATAAATGTAGGTAGGTGGCGGTGGTGTAGGGGGGGGCAGATTAGGGGTTAATAAGTATAATGTAGGTGGCGGTGGGCTCCGGGAGCAGTGGTTTAGGGGTTAATACATTTATTAGAGTTGTGGTGGGCTCCGGGAGCAGCAGTATAGGGGTTAAACACTTTATTATAGTTGCGGTGGGCTCCGAGAGCGGCGGTATAGGTGGTAAACAGTATAGTATAGTGTGGGTGTTTAGTGACAGGCTACCAAGAAAGCTGTAAAATAGCCGAAGAGCAGCGAGATCGATGACTGTTAGTTAACAACAGTCCGCAGCTCATCGCACCGTACTTGGTACACGGCTTTTTGACGTTTTTTTTGGTAATTATAGAGAACGTATTCAGGTCCGCGGCAGCGATGTTAGGCAATCTTAGGTGAGCGTATTGGTGCCGTTGAATGCAAGAAAGTCGACGCTTTGATAAATAGATGCCATAGTCTCAGTCTCCTTCGTCCTTGTCTTTCAGACTCTGAAGGTTTGAAGGAGGAGAGATCCATGGGTTCCTCCACTGGGGTAACTGAAGCAGCTGAAGGGGTAGAGGACCCTCCTAAAGGCTGCCTTGAGAGCACTGCCATCCAAAGTGTTTTCAAGTGCCAAGGTGCAAAACTCAATGGCAAACTGTGCCACAGTTCTGTTGCCCTGGCGGACATCCAGGAGAGAATACTCCACAGCGGAGGTGCGGCCTGAAGTCCCAAACACAGAAGATAAAGCAGAAATGAAATCATCAGCATCATGCAGGAGTGGAGCATTCTGTTCCAAAAGAGGAGAGACCCAGTCTAGGGCCTTGTCTTTCAGCAAGGAAATGATAAAGGTGACCCTTGACTGGTGAGACTGAAAGGTGTGGGGATCATTAAGGAAGTGCAGCCTGCATTGGTTAAGAAAACCCCTGCAATCCGTAGTACCTTCATACTTGTCAGGCAAAGGTATCCGGGGTATGCTTCCAGAAGCAGAGGGAGAAACCACAGTAGGGACTGGCGGTGAAACAACAGGCGCAGTATTCCTCGATGTGACTAGTAAGGAGAGTTGAGCGGTAATAGCCTCCAGCTTGGAATCCAAATTCTGCAATTGTGTAGTATGGGTTCCCAACATCTGTTCTTGGAGATAAACAGCTCGTGCCACCTCATCTGGCTCCATGGCCCAAGTATAATGTAATGCTCGTGGGATACTCTCTATCAGATTGAACTCGGACAGTAGTCTTGTTATCCCGGCGTCGAGCCGGAAAGATAGGAAATATTCCAGAGCAGAGAATATTAGACAAATGAGGAGAGCGGCACTCACTACAGGCAGGACAGCACAAGGCAAATTATGAGAATGGTCAGGCAGGCAGGATTCGGCAACAGTAAAACAGTCCAAGGATAAACCACTAGAAGGGTCAGGCAGGCATGGTTTGGCAACAATAAATCAGTCCAGCAATTCAGGGGTTAACCAGGTAGCGAAGTGAGACAGGCAGGGTTCAGCAACAATATATCAGTCAGAAATGCAGGGGTTAACCAGGTAGCGTAGTGAGACAGGCAGGGTTCAGCAACAATATATCAGACAGTAATGCAGGGGTTAACCAGGTAGCGTAGTGAGACAGGCAGGGTTCAGCAATAATGTATCAGGCAGTAATGCAGGGGTTAACCAGGTAGCATAGTGAGACAGGCAGGGTTCAGCAACCAACAATATATAATGGTCCAGCAAGCGATCTATCACTCCCAGGAGTACAAGAAGTAGCACCTATACTTGGGCAGTGACAGATCGTTTGCTGCCCATTTAAATAAGCAGAGGATTGGCGCCACAGGACCGACCGGCATCAGGACCGCCATTTAATTCACATCACTATGTTGATCTCCATAAAGACACATGATGCTTAACAGTATTTGTTAGTACTTCCAAAACACCTCAGTACTATCTAGTTATTAATAATAAGTTACGGTAAATCTCGACAGTATCTCAAGTAACCCTATATCTCTAGATACCCAATAAATTATATAAATACAGTATATATATATATATATATATATATATATATATATATATATATATATATATATCCACAATAGTAACTTGGACTAATAAGGATAACATAATTATTCCCAATGATTGATAAGATTGAACATAGAATTAAATCCTTTAGGTAAGCGTGTCTGAAGCTTAATAATCCAAAAAGCCTCCCTACGATAAAGGATCTTAGTTTTATCTCCACTTCTCTTTGGGGCAAACACCTTCTCAATTGCCTGCCATTTAAATAATTTTACATTCACAAGGGAGGAAAGAAGGAGGCACCGCAGTGTGAAGTATCCTGGGCTATCAGTCGTGCCAACAGAGGATAACCGCTATTAGTAGCAATATACCGGTGTCCGGTTAAAGGAATCCTCGGCTGTACCGTGAGTGTATTTTTCATTTGTCTTACCGCTGTGTGGACTTATTCCTACTATGGCCTCGCTTCCATTGAGTCGTTAAAAATGGAGCCGTAAGCTACCGAAGCGGACGACAGCTAAAGGTAATTTACGGCTCCATTTTAGTACCAGGTTTCCATTGAAAAGATTAGCGTGTTGCGCGCAGTCGCTCTTTTCGGCCGTACGTAAGTTTGCGTTGCCAACCGATGTCGGATTTGTCGAAAAGCGCGCCATAACAAGTGCATTGCCATGGTAACCCGACCTCTGTCTATAAGAATACCGGTTTGCGCCTGCGCTCTTTACCTGTGATCGCCTCTAGAGAGAAAGACACGGGAGCTAGTTGCGTTGGTAGGAGTTTTGGGTTTTTGAGAGTTGTTTGAGAGTTAGTGGAGAGTTTGATATTTGATTTTCATATATTCTTATTGTAGGCCTCATATAATATTAGGAACACACACACACATCCATACATTAGTTAATTAACACACATTAGTTTATACACACAAATACACACACACACACATACACACTTTTATTTGATACAAACACATTCACATATTTTTTTTCATTAACCCCCATATCCCCATCTTCCTTTATTACTCCTTTCATTAATCCCCTTATTCCACTTCCCATCCCCCCTTTGACTACCTTTCCCTTCCTCACTATATAACTTTTTTTTTTATATATACATTTTTCCCATCCTATTTATTTTTTACATCCCATATTTTTTGTTTCATTTGACTATATAGCTCACCCCTTTCTTCATTTGCATCCCTTATTATTTGTCTATAATTTTGTTCTAATCCTCCTTAGTTTTTCCTTTTTCATTTACATCCCTTTCACCCCCACATTTTATTTTTATTTTGAGGGATATAGAATAGAGATAGTTAGGGTCTAGATAGGTTAGGTAGTTAGTTTTGGGGCTATTTAATATAGGGTTTAGTTAGGTGACTTAGTGTAGTTAGGTAAGCTAGGGACTTTAGTGTTAGGTTAGAGTTAGGGAGGAAGGAGAAAGGGATGGATAGGCCTAGTGGAGTTGGGAAGGGGGTGGCTAGGGGGGAGGGCAGTGGTGAGGGTGGATAGAGGGAGGGGGAGGGGGGAAGTAGGGAGTAGTATGGGCAGGAATAGGGGCCGAGGTTTGGGTGGAGGATTTGTCCTTCCTCAAACCCTGGCAGAGGAGGGAAGGAGAGAGGGTGGAAGAGGAATGGAGGTGGGAGGAGTGAGGAGGAGTCAGCCTCAGCTAGGCACAAAAAGAAAAGGGAAAGTGGGGCAGACTGTGGCAACTGGGGGTGGGGCTGGTGGTAGCCTGTCACAGCCTGCAGGGACAGAGGAGGTAGAGAGGGCTGGTCCCCAGTCACAGGAGGGAGAGTCTGTGTCTGCTGGCCCTTCAGGTGTGAAGGGCAGGCTTAGAGAGGAGAGGTACTCTGAGGAGGAGAAGGAGGCTCTTGTTGAGGCATACTTGGAGAGGGCAGCTCAGCTGGAGAACCCTAACCTGAGGCCGGCTGTCCGGAATAAGCTGTGGGAGGAGATTCGAGTGGCAGTCAGCTGCTTAGGACGTAATCGTTCTATTGCCAGCATTAAACACCGCTATCATGACTGCAGGAGGGAAACCAAAGCTAAGCTGGCACAGCAGGCCAAATATGCACGTGGGACAGGTGGTGGTCCTAGCAAGAGGATACACCTAAGGTCATGGGAGGAGATGATGGCCAATGTCATCTCAGATGAATCTGTTTACGGATGTAAGGGGACAATGGACACATCAGTGCCAGCTGAAGAGGTCCATGAAGGTGAATATTAAATATCATATGTAATAAATGTTTTATTTCTAACAAATATATGTTAACATCAGAAATATATATCGGCTTTGTTTTTTAAAATATAAATGTAATCATACACATGTGTAATACAGAATATAGAATGTTCATATATTATATATGTTTAGTAATCAATTGTGTTCAAGCATCAGTGGAAAACATACCTAGGTAGGATTAGTACAAGTAATGTTTTACATGGTTCAAAGTCTAATTTGCACAGTAACTTAAAGTGATAGTAAACCCAATTTTTTTATTTCATGATTCAGATAGAGCAGCAATTTTAAGCAACTCTCTAATGTACTACTATTATAAATATTTCTTTGTTCTCTTGGTATCTTTTTCTGAAAAAGTAGGAATGTAAGCTATGGAGACTTTGCATTTTTTGTTCAGAACCCTGGCTAGCGCTCGTGATTGGTGGCTACATTTAGCCACCCAATAAGCAACAGCAACCCAGGTTCTGAAACAAATATTGTCTGGCTCTTAAGCTTTACATTCTTGCTTCTCAAATAAAGATACCAAGAGAAGGAAGAAAATATGATAATAGGAGTAAAATATTAAATGTTGACTAAATTTGCATGCTCTGTCTGAATCATGAAAGTTTAATTTGTACTTCATTGCCCCTTTAATGGCATCTTAACATAGTTGTAGTGGATATATTCATCCTGATTTCTGGAGTGGCTATCTGCTCAAACAAGCAAGGGTATAGATTTAAATTCTTTCTATCTATATCATATATATGGACTATGTGTAATACAAAGAGTCGCTTAGAGGCACAATCTTTAAATATACACCTCTGGTTAAATATGTTTAAGTTCATACAGAAATTATATATATATATATATATATATATATATATATATATATATATATATATATATATATATATAAAACTATATCTATAAAATTGATTTTCAAATGTTAGATGTTTCATCAGATTAATTTATAATTACAATTTATTTTTCAGAATTGGAACATGAGTATGAGTCCTCAACAAGACCGGAGGCCAGTGATGTTCCGGAATTCAGTGAGGAGGAGGAGGGGGATGTTATTGAAGCTGGATACTCCTACCTCAGCATACTTGAAGGAGATGAGCAACAGCCACTGGCCTATGAGGTTGAAAATGTTCCTGGCCCATCCCCATATTCATCTGGGAGGACATATCATCAGATGCAGCCTCCACCACCACAGCATTATCAGATGCATCCTCCACCACAGCATTATCAGATGCATCCTCCAACGCAGCATTATCAGATGCATCCTCCAACGCAGCATTATCAGATGCATCCTCCAACGCAGCATTATCAGATGCATCCTCCAACGCAGCATTATCAGATGCATCCTCCACCACCACAGCATCGGCAGATGCCTCCTTCATCACCACAGCATCAGCAGATGCATCCTCCACCACCACAGCATCAGCAGATGCCTCCTTCATCACCACAGCATCAGCAGATGCATCCTCCATCACCACAGCATCAGCAGATGCATCCTCCATCACCACAGCATCAGCAGATGCATCCTCCATCACCACAGCATCAGCAGATGCATCCTCCACCGCAGCATATGTACTATATGCCACCTCAACAACACATTCAGCACCCTCCCATGGCACAACAAATTCCGCCACCACTACCACCACCACAACAATCACCACCACCCCCCACCAATGTCTGTCCTCAATTGGATATTGAGCCACCCACACAGTCCCCAAGACTGAGTGACGACAACCTCACACAGAGCCAGGAATATGTGCCGGAGACACCTATACAGCCACAAGTGCCCCCCATGGAATCCAATATCCCCGCGCAGTCCCAGCAGGATGCTCTACTGAGGCTCATTCACAGGGAGCTTAGACTTACTAGGCTCCAGCAGCAGCAGGATTTCAGGAGGCTACAGAGCCAGATGGACATACATAATGCTGCACTCGTCCGCCTGGCAGAGGCAGTGGAGAGGGTTGCAGATAGGCCGCAAACTCCCTCCTCACTCGCATCCTCCGTTATCTCCCTGCAGGACCCTGAATCACATCTTTTAGCCTCCCAGCCAGCTGGTGTGCGTCGCCCAAGACGCCACACTTCCATCCCAAGTACCTCTCCTCCAAAGGCCAAATCCCGCCGCAAGCATTAAGAAGTATTTTTCTTTTTAAATTCTTTCAAGATATATAATATCTAATTTTTTTATGAAGCACTTTCTTAAGTGTGATTTCCATCTCATAAATATGCATATATTTTTCTAATCAAAATTAGAAAATATATTTCAAAATTGTTTTAATAGCTGTTTATTTTCAAAAACATTAACAGCTTTATTCATTTTTATTTCACATGATGTCAATTAATATGCAGGTGTAAATTGTTGATAAATGTATGTGTCCTTTTATTGAGGATATTATGCCGTTTAAGAATACTTGGGGATACGTGTCTGAAATTTATACAGTATATGCTATCTAACATTGGTCAACGTGACATGTGTAAATGTTATGATTTATATTCCACAAGCATATGTTGTTTGCTCCTTCAGATGAAGCTAATAAGGCTTATACAGTTATAGAAGAGTTGAAAAGTAAATATTCCTTCCTGTTGATATGGCCAAATACCTTGCATTCATTATAGTCCTATGTGGAATGTAATATCTGAAATATATACCTATCATGACTAACGCACTCCTTTTTGTCAAGATTATTATTCAATATTTAGAATAATTAGATAAATGTATCTTTATGATATTTAAGCACTGGTGTATACACAACATATATGTGATTGCCATGATATAGAGGTGATTAATACATTTTAATTGACATCATATGAACAGACACAGACTCTCCCTGGGACCAATGCACAATGCACTTTTAAATTGTTTCAATAACTCCATGTTAAAGACAATACTTCATATCTCTTGAAGTATGTCATATTAAGCACTTATGTATTTTGGTTAATAGTCTAAATATTGCAAATGTATTATCTGCTTTAGCAGACATGACATTACATATATTTTATAAATATTAGTACTATGACACATTATAACTTTAATGTGTCATCGTTTTGTATTGAATAAATATGATTTTCACATTGAAAATTACATTTGAATGAGGGTAAATCTGTAATAATAAAACTCATCTTCATGATAAAAAGATTTTTTCCTTTGACTTATTTTTCTATATTATTTTCTATGAGGTAACCATGCCATTCAAGTGTGCAATCTCAGGGGATTGTATGTATTGATAATGTATCTTTATTTTAAGGATTATATTATATCTGGATTTGTCTCTTTGAAATGAGCATCTGATATATTTCTTAAAGGGATAGCCTATTAAAAATAAAACTCAGGAATTAGAGCATGCAGTATTTATATACTTAAATATGTAATCCTATAATCTATTTAACTTAATTATCATCTGTAATTTAATAAAACAGGAATGTTATCTTAGGAATCTACCCATTTTGAATCTGCACATGGGGAGCGCTTGATGATTGTTGTCTAAATGTAGGCAACAATCAGCAAGTGCACCACAGGTGATGAGCATTAAATGGAATGGCTCCTAAACTTAAATACATGATTGAAATAAGAAACATAAAAGGATTAAATTGATTATGAGTACATATGTAAGTTGATTGGAATTGAATGATTTATCTGGTTCATTAATGTTTTATTGTGAACACACTCTTCCTTTTTTTTTTTAAAGTGACATAAATTCCATTATTTTGCTAAAACATATATATTTAAAAGCAAATCTAATATATTTATATTCTTTATATTTCTTAATATTCTTAGTATCCTTTGATTATAGTTTTATTTAGGTAAGATCAGGAGCAGCATAGAACCTATGTTGGAGCTGTTTATTGTTGCCAACATACAGTATATATCCTGTCTGTCATTGGTTCACCCATGTACTCAATTTTATTAACCAGGAGTGCATAGCTGCTCTTTAAATAATTATACCAAGAGAACAAAGTCATATTTGGAATATAATTAAAATGATATTTTAGATAATTATGTTATACATAAATCATAAGATGAATGCATTGATTAGTACATAGCTGGAAATAAAGAAACATTCACCATGACTATATTTGAGTAAAGTATACATTTATTTAGGGAAAATGTGGTAAATATAGGGATGAGGAGAGAGGGAGGGGAGTGGTATTCCATTTCTGAGAATCTTCAATCTGTAAAACATTAAAAGAAACAAATGTGTATTATTAAAAAACATAATCATAAATAACTAAAAGGTCTCATTACAATACTATAAAAATACCTGAAAAGAATTCTTGAATAGTTGCAGATCTCTCCAAATGGGCATTGAGGGGTTGGGGATGATTAATTACATCAGGCTCAAAGATTTCACCTGGGGGCTGTGGTGTTGGAAGTAAGTCGTTCAACATCCCATGCTCCTGTGCCATGTTGTGTAGACAGCAACATGCCACTATGATTTTAATAGCTTTTTCCGGACTGAATTGGAGATCCCCCCCTGATCTGTCCAGGCAGCGAAAGCGCATTTTTAGAACACCAAACAGTCGTTCTATTATAGCACGTGTTCGGATATGTGCTTCATTATATCTGTATTAAAAGAACAAGAAATATGATTATAATATATAATGTGAAGACAAATCAAATACTAATGAGCTAACTACATTCCTGGTTTGATCTTATAAATCTTTAAACCATTTTATATATATATAAATATATTTATATTGAAGCAGAGAGATTTATAAATGCTTCACTGATAATAGATGATTTGTATTTTGACTGTCCCTTTAAAGGCACTCAGTACAACATTGTTATGTCTGTGATAGTGATATATACACACACACACAAGATAATCAAGCAACAAATGTATGTGCACAAACACAGATATATAGCTTAATAAAGGGGCAGGAGCCCCGAAACGTTGCTCAATAAAGGTGCTGTTGCTCCACATAGAGTGCTACCTGTGTGTTCTATTTCATTACATTTACTGGGACTTTGGAAAAGGAGGTCCTCCAGGTTTGCACCTACATTCACCCAAGAGTGATTTAAAGGGACATTCCTATGAAGTGTGTACTGGTCCTACTTTTCTACAGATTATAGTGAGCATTTTGCAAGGCACAATCAATATTTCTGACACACATGAGCAGAAAATAAATATATATTTTACCTTAATTCAGCAGGCCCAACAACCTGGTTCTCTTTCAATGGTGTCCAAATCCATTTTTTAAGAGGATATGCAGAATCTGCTAAAATATGAATGCATAGATATACAGTATATATATATATAGATATAGATATAGATAGATAGATAAACACACATCTTTCCATAAAGCAATGTATGACATAAAATAATGTTATGCATATGTCTTACTATGACATAGTTAATATATATCTTTTAAATGATTAACAATTTATTTATTTAATCAATTTCACCCCCTTAGACACATACATAAAGGATTATAAAGCAATGAAACAATAAAATGTCAAAATATTGAACACATGAAGGCATCATAATATATACATAAACACTTACCGAGGAGATGTCCTTCAGGCATTTGATTTGTCTCAAACAATCTCCACACACCAGAATTCCTGAGGATGTAGGCATCATGGCTACTTCCTGGGAACCCTGCCACAACATTTAATATGCGCATGTTTGCATCACATATAATCTGCACATTTAAGGAGTGGAAGTGTTTCCTATTTCTAAATATTATCTCCCTGCGCACAGGGGGTCTTAGGGCAATATGAGTGCAGTCAATGGCCCCAAGGACATTGGGTATGCCACCTAAAAGAAAAAAGTCCCTCTTAACATCACGCCAACCTCTGGGTGATGTGGGGAAAAAAATAAATTTTCTGCAATTATCATAAAGTCCATCAATAACTTTTGAAAGATGCTTAGAAAGAGTGGACTTATGCACCCCAGTTACAATGCCCCCTGTCACCTGAAAGGATCCAGAAGCCAAAAAATGAAGTGCCCCTAGTAGTTTGGTCATTCCAGGGACAGCCCTGCTTGAATAGCCCTGGCTTTCCAGCCTATCTTGCAACAGGGCATATAACTGATATATTTTCTCCCTGTTGAGCCTGAAACTTTCAAACACCTGCTGCTCATTCAGGGTTTCTATATCCAGCCTCACTCTGGGGATGTCAGGCCTACGCTGTCTAACTTCAGCATTAATCTCAATTTTATTTGAACTATGTAAATATATTTAGCAGATAGAAGTATATTTGTTTTTGCAGCACAAATATAAGCTCATATTATTGCGAGATGTTTATCCCAATCTTATTAGAAGCTATGTAAGTATATTTGGCAGACAGAAGCATATACTAATATGCCATGAAAGAGTGGACTTAAGTGGTTGGATGTGCACCAAAATATCTTTTGTTGTTTTGTAATTATTTTGGTCACTTTGGTAGCACTCCCACAATATGTGTGTTAAGTTTAAACAGTCCTTTTGTGGTGTGCGTAACCAAAAACCCCTCTGTTGTATAACTTCAGCATTGTCAGCTTCTCTCTCACCCTGCATTTTGAAATATCTGTTCTGAGGTTAGGCTAGGTGTGGTCTTTTTTTTATAGCTGTGTGTTGCTTGTTAACATATGTGAAACTGGTGATTGCAATGAATAACATGGGGGGGAGGGCTTATCTTCATCTCATCTAATCCTTAATTTAATGAACAGTTTGAAAGTATATACTTACTCATGACTTTTATTTTTGATATGAACTATAATTTCAACATATATGTAGTTACATATCGGAAATTCAAAGACACTGAATGTAATTATTATATTTTTCAATTTAAATATATCAGCCTTTATCATAACAGTTAAAAGTAATTATTAAAATTATATGATTTATATAGGTCAAATATATATATACAATTATCATACATATATACATGTAGGAGAAGATTATTATTAGATAAAATTATATTTCTATATGTAATTTTTTTTTGATTTTCAATTTCAATGAGAAACAGGCCTCAAAAAGCTCTTTTTTCCTCCTTTACACCTAGTTGAGCTGGGGGTAATATGTCTCAATGTATCGACAGCCTCCGACAGTGTATTAACGGTTAGCGCTTTCAATGGAAACCTGGTATAATTTATCGATTAACGGCTTATATTACTTTCTATGGGACGCGAAAATCTTTTCGGCAGCCGAAGTCCGGAAGCCGATATTAAGGTATAACGCGCCATTGGAAACAGTCGTTAAACGCTATTGCTTTCGACAGCATATTTAACGGTTTGCGAGTGCACGCAAACTGAATTACGACTCAATGGAAGCGAGGCCTATGTTGGGGACTGTCATTGATATACACATTTGAACACTCGACAATATTTGTTAGCTAGAGGCCACAACGGTCACTTTTTTCACATCTGGTGTAACAATATTAGCCTGGAATTTTAAAGTATATTCTCACTCAGTAGAACAAACTCAGCACTAGGAGATTTGTTCTATGAAATGGAAGTTTTACAACTTAAAGAGACATGTTTGAAATTGGATAAATGGACTCTTGAGAGGTATCACACCCTAAAAATGATTCCACATGGTCTTAGATTGAACAAATACCCCACATTCGAAGTAAGCGATCAAGAGTTTGTAAATGAGTGGAATGAGGTATTACAGGACTGTTGTTGTTTTCCTCAATACTGTTAATTTAATTTGATCTGATTTTGCTATAAAAGTACACTCTGGGATGTCTATTATTAAATATTTAAAAATTAGAAATTAATAAATTAAAATATAAAATAAAAATTAAACTAAGCATCTCCATAAAATATCTTTATACTTTTTGATGCTATTTATCTATCTATAACCTAGCAATATGGACTTTATTAGATATGGTTTGTTTTTATCTACTTTCTTTTTTTGACTGATTGACTATTTACTTATGATTGTCTGTATTTGTTAATATTTGGTAAGATAAACTCATACAGAGTATTTTGGTTAGGATGTAACATTTATTCATTGATAGCGGTAAATAACACAGTGTCATGTTGTTTTGAATACACTGTTCAACTTTTTTCAGAATGAGGCTACCACCTGTACACTCAGGTTTATAAGTGTAAGAGAGGAATAGTGTGATTAACTATGATTACGTGGAAACCTGACGTCACGTCACACAGCCCCAGGTTGTAGCCTCATTTGCTTTTTAATATAGCAGGCATTGCTTACTTGCATGTGGTTTTGTATATTGAGCGTTTTTTAAATTTTTCTTCAATAAAGAACCCCCCTTTTTTATCACTTCGGATTGAACCAGTGTGCGAATTTGTTGTTTGTATGTCTTTATGTGTATCAGCCTTTCTTTTTGTATCTGTATGTACATTTGTGTGTAGTAGGTTATTAAAATCTTAAAGGGACATTCAAGTCATTTTTAAATATAAGCATAGTACATATCAGAAATTAAGCACTGAATTGCAACAAATATCTGAATAAAATATAAAAATGTTAAAACCATTTGAGATTGTAATGTTAAAGGGACACTGAACCCAAATTTTTTTCTATCGTGATTCAGATAGAGCATGCAATTTTAAGCAACTTTCTAATTTACTCCTATTGTCAAATTCTTTTCATTCTCTTGGTATCTTTATTTGAAATGCAAGAATGTAGGTTTAGATGCCGGCCCATTTTTGGTGAACACACTGGCCTATATTTTTCAAAGTCTGGCGGACCTGATCCGACAGTGCGGATCAGGTCCGCTAGACCTTGCTGAATGCGGAGAGCAATACGATCTCCGTATTCAGCATTGCACCAGCAGCTCACAAGAGCTGCTGGTGCAACGCTGCCCCCTGCAGACTCGCGGCCAATGGGCCTCCAGCAGGGAGGGGTCAATCAACCCAATCGTACTCAATCGGGTTGATTTCTGGCGATATCTGTCCGCCTGCTAAGAGCAGGCGGACAGGTTATGGAGCAGCGGTCTTTGTGACCACTGCTTCATAACTGCTGTTTCTAGTGAGCCTGCAGGCTCGCCAGAAACACGGGGCATCAAGCTCCTTTCGGAGCTTGATAGATAGGCCCCACTGTGTTGTTCTTGCTGATTGGTGGGTAAATTCACCTACCAATAAACAAATGCTTTCCATGGTTCTAAACCAAAAAAATAGCTTAGATGCCTTATTTTTCAAATAAAGAAAGCAAGAGAATGAAGAAAAATTGATAATAGGAGTAAATTAGAAAGTTGTTTAAAATTGCAAGCTCTATCTGAATCACAAAAGAAAAAAATTTGGGTTCAGTGTCCCTTTAATAGCAGAAGTTGCATCTTGTTGTAGTATACGGAAACATCCCTTTGAAACTATATAGTGATGATTAATGTGTATTATATTGTATTGTACTGTGTTTAAAATACTGTTTCTTTCATGTAATTAGCAAGAGTCCATGAGCTAGTGACGTATGGGATATACATTCCTACCAGGAGGGGCAAAGTTTCCCAAACCTCAAAATGCCTATAAATACACCCCTCACCACACCCACAAATCAGTTTTACAAACTTTGCCTCCTATGGAGGTGGTGAAGTAAGTTTGTGCTAGATTCTACGTTGATATGCGCTCCGCAGCAGGTTGGAGCCCGGTTTTCCTCTCAGTGTGCAGTGAATGTCATAGGGATGTGAGGAGAGTATTGCCTATTTGAATTCAATGATCTCCTTCTACGGGGTCTATTTCATAGGTTCTCTGTTATCGGTCTTAGAGATTCATCTCTTACCTCCCTTTTCAGATCGACGATATACTCTTATATATACCATTACCTCTACTGATTCTCGTTTCAGTACTGGTTTGGCTTTCTACTACATGTAGATGAGTGTCCTGGGGTAAGTAAGTCTTATTTTCTGTGACACTCTAAGCTATGGTTGGGCACTTTTATATAAAGTTCTAAATATATGTATTCAAACATTTATTTGCCTTGACTCAGGATGTTCAAACATTCCTTATTTCAGACAGTCAGTTTCATATTTGGGATAATGCGTATGAATACATTTTTTGCTTACCTTAAAATTTGACTTTTTTCCCTGTGGGCTTAATTTTATTGCGTAAATTTTGGCGCGGACTTTTTTGGCGCAAATTTTTTTTTCTGTTTCCGGCGTCATACGTGTCGCCGGAAGTTGCGTCATTTTTGACGTTTTTTTTGCGCCAAAAGTGTCGGCGTTCCGGATATGGCGTCATTTTTGGCGCCGAAGCATTTAGGCGCCAAATAATGTGGGCGTCTTTTTTGGCGCTAAAAAATATAGGCGTCACTATTGTCTCCACATTATTTAAGTCTCATTATTTATTGCTTCTGGTTGCTAGGCATTTTTTCCCATTCCTGAAACTGTCATTTAAGGAATTTGATCAATTTTGCTTTATATGTTGTTTTTTCTATTACATATTGCAAGATGTCCCAGATTGACACTGAGTCAGAAGATACTTCTGGAAAAACGCTGCCTGGTGCTGGATCGACCAAAGTTAAGTGTATCTGCTGTAAACTTGTGGTATCTGTTCCTCCAGCTGTTGTTTGTAATGAATGTCATGACAAACTTGTTAATGCAGATAATATTTCCTTTAGTAATGTTACATTACCTGTTGCTGTTCCGTCAACATCTAATACTCAGAGTGTTCCTGTTAACATAAGAGATTTTGTTTCTAAATCAATTAAGAAGGCCATGTCTGTTATTCCTCCTTCTAGTAAACGTAAAAGGTCTTTTAAAACTTCTCATTTTTCAGATGAATTTTTAAATGAACATCATCATTCTGATTCTGATAATGGTTCCTCTGGTTCAGAGGATTCTGTCTCAGAGATTGATGCTGATAAATCTTCATATTTATTCAAAATGGAATTTATTCGTTCTTTACTTAACGAAGTCTTAATTGCATTAGAAATAGAGGATTCTGGTCCTCTTGATACTAAATCTAAACGTTTAAATAAGGTTTTTAAATCTCCTGTAGTTATTCCAGAAGTTTTTCCTGTCCCTGATGCTATTTCTGAAGTAATCTCCAGGGAATGGAATAATTTGGGTAATTCATTTACTCCTTCTAAACGTTTTAAGCAATTATATCCTGTGCCATCTGATAGATTAGAGTTTTGGGACAAAATCCCTAAAGTTGATGGGGCTATCTCTACTCTTGCTAAACGTACTACTATTCCTACGGCAGATAGTACTTCCTTTAAGGATCCTTTAGATAGGAAGATTGAATCCTTTCTAAGAAAAGCTTACTTATGTTCAGGTAATCTTCTTAGACCAGCTATATCTTTAGCGGATGTTGCTGCAGCTTCAACTTTTTGGTTAGAAGCTTTAGCGCAACATGTAACATATCATAATTCTCATAGCATTGTTAATCTTCTTCAACATGCTAATAACTTTATTTCTGATGCCATCTTTGATATCATTAGAGTTGATGTCAGGTATATGTCTCTAGCTATTTTAGCTAGAAGGGCTTTATGGCTTAAAACTTGGAATGCTGATATGTCTTCTAAGTCAACTTTGCTTTCCCTTTCTTTCCAGGGTAATAAAATATTTGGTTCTCAGTTGGATTCTATTATCTCAACTGTTACAGGAGGGAAAGGAACTTTTTTACCACAGGATAAAAAATCTAAAGGTAAATTTAGGTCTAATAATCGTTTTCGTTCCTTTCGTCACAATAAGGAACAAAAGCCTGATCCTTCACCCACAGGAGCGGTATCAGTTTGGAAACCATCTCCAGTCTGGAATAAATCCAAGCCTTTTAGAAAACCAAAGCCAGCTCCCAAGTCCACATGAAGGTGCGGCCCTCATTCCAGCCCAGCTGGTAGGGGGCAGATTACGTTTTTTCAAAGAAATTTGGATCAATTCAATTCACCATCGTTTAGTTCAGGGGGCTTCTTTTGTTCTTCCGACCTGGACTGTAATTTCAACAGATGCAAGTCTGACAGGTTGGGGAGCTGTTTGGGGGTCTCTGACAGCACAAGGGGTTTGGGAATCTCAGGAGGTGAGATTACCAATCAATATTTTGGAACTCTGTGCAATTTTCAGAGCTCTTCAGTCATGGCCTCTTCTAAAGAGAGAATCGTTCATTTGTTTTCAGACAGACAATGTCACAACTGTGGCATACATCAATCATCAAGGAGGGACTCACAGTCCTCTGGCTATGAAAGAAGTATCTCGAATACTGGTATGGGCAGAATCCAGCTCCTGTCTAGTTTCTGCGGTTCATATCCCAGGTATAGACAATTGGGAAGCGGATTATCTCAGTCGCCAAACGTTACATCCGGGCGAATGGTATCTCTTCACCCAGAGGTATTTCTTCAGATTGTTCAAATGTGGGGACTTCCAGAAATAGATCTGATGGCTTCTCATCTAAACAAGAAACTTCCCAGGTATCTGTCCAGATCCAGGGATCCTCAGGCGGAAGCAGTGGATGCATTGTCACTTCCTTGGAAGTATCATCCTGCCTATCTCTTTCCGCCTCTAGTTCTTCTTCCAAGAGTAATCTCCAAGATTCTGAAGGAATACTCGTTTGTTCTGCTGGTGGCTCCAGCATGGCCTCACAGGTTTTGGTATGTGGATCTTGTCCGGATGGCCTCTACCTTCTGTCGCAAGGTCCTTTTTTCCATCAGGATCTCAAATCCTTAAATTTAAAGGTATGGAGATTGAACGCTTGATTCTTAGTCAAAGAGGTTTCTCTGACTCTGTGATTAATACTATGTTACAGGCTCGTAAATCTGTATCTAGAAAGATATATTATAGAGTCTGGAAGACTTACATTTCTTGGTGTCTTTCTCATCATTTTTCCTGGCATTCTTTTAGAATTCCGAGAATTTTGCAGTTTCTTCAGGTTGGTTTGGATAAAGGTTTGTCGGCAAGTTCCTTGAAAGGACAAATCTCTGCTCTTTCTGTTCTTTTTCACAGAAAGATTGCTAATCTTCCTGATATTCATTGTTTTGTACAAGCTTTGGTTCGTATAAAACCTGTCATTAAGTCAATCTCTCCTCTGAGTTTGAATTTGGTTCTGGAGGCTCTTCAAGCTCCTCCGTTTGAACCTATGCATTCGCTGGATATTAAATTACTTTCTTGGAAAGTTTTGTTTCTTTTGGCCATCTCTTCTGCTAGAAGAGTTTCTGAATTATCTGCTCTTTCTTGTGAGTCTCCTTTTCTGATTTTTCATCAGGATAAGGTGGTATTGCGAACTTCTTTTGAATTTTTACCTAAGGTTGTGAATTCTAACAACATTAGTAGAGAAATTGTGGTTCCTTCATTGTGTCCTAATCCTAAGAATTCTAAGGAGAGATCATTGCATTCTTTGGATGTAGTTAGAGCTTTGAAATATTATGTTGAAGCTACTAAGAATTTCCGAAAGACTTCTAGTCTATTTGTTATCTTTTCCGGTTCTAGGAAAGGTCAGAAGGCCTCTGCCATTTCTTTGGCATCTTGGTTAAAATCTTTAATTCATCTTGCTTATGTCAAGTCGGGTAAAAGGATTACAGCTCATTCTACTTGGTCAGTTTCTACTTCCTGGGCTTTTAGGAATGAAGCTTCGGTTGATCAGATTTGCAAAGCAGCAACTAGGTCTTCTTTGCATACTTTTACTAAATTCTACCATTTTGATGTGTTTTCTTCTTCTGAAGCAGTTTTTGGTAGAAAAGTACTTCAGGCAGCTGTTTCAGTTTGATTCTTCTGCTTATAATTTCAAGTTTTTTTCATTATAAGATTTAAACTTTATTTTGGGTGTGGATTATTTTCAGCAGAATTGGCTGTCTTTATTTTATCCCTCCCTCTCTAGTGACTCTTGTGTGGAAGATCCACATCTTGGGTAGTCATTATCCCATACGTCACTAGCTCATGGACTCTTGCTAATTACATGAAAGAAAACATAATTTATGTAAGAACTTACCTGATAAATTCATTTCTTTCATATTAGCAAGAGTCCATGAGGCCCACCCTTTTTGTGGTGGTTATGATTTTTTTGTATAAAGCACAATTATTCCAATTCCTTATTTTTTATGCTTTCGCACTTTTTTCTTATCACCCCACTTCTTGGCTATGCGTTAAACTGATTTGTGGGTGTGGTGAGGGGTTTATTTATAGGCATTTTGAGGTTTGGGAAACTTTGCCCCTCCTGGTAGGAATGTATATCCCATACGTCACTAGCTCATGGACTCTTGCTAATATGAAAGAAATTAATTTATCAGGTAAGTTCTTACATAAATTATGTTTTTGTTTAAATGGTGTGTAGATGTAAATGAGCAATATATATAAACATACAAAAAGTACAAAACATTATATACAACTGTACTACCTAACTAATATGATACTTTACAATACTGCACTTAAAGTAAAGGTCAATTTAGATGAATCGGTGCCTGGTTTTTAATAATACTATAAAAACAAGGGCACTTTAATTCATCAAAATTGACATTTCACTAGTTTTCTTTAAAAACGTACCATTTAATCCTGAAAGCCGCTGCAGAGCTTCCTCCGCCCGTCGCAAGCCCTCTTCGCAAGTCCAAAATGATGAATCCAGCTTCCTCAAATCACGACTGCCTCAGGCCATGATTCCACAGGGGGGAAAGCCGTGATTGGAGGAAGCAGGATTTGCCATTTCTGATGTATGAAGAGGCTTCCGACGGCCGGGGGAATCGCTGGAGCGGCTGTCAGGATTAAAAGGTGTGTTTTTGAAAAAAAATGAGTGAAATGTCAATTTTGATTAATTAAAGTGCCCTTGTTTTTAATAGGTTTATTAAAAAACGGGCACTGATTCATCAAATTTGACCTTCACTTTAAGGTTGCTTTATAGATCCTGGTATTAAACTAATATCTTCTGGGACCTCACTCTCTGATGGGCCACTGATCCTAAACCTCCCTGAAGTGGGTCTCTCTGATTTTTAGGGCTGCTTCAGAACCTCTCTCTCAGTGCCTCTGGTCTATGGTCTCCACAGGATCTTCAAATACTGCTGGGCCCCTAAAGCTCCACACTCTGCACCGCCCAGGACTACCTCCTCTTTAAAATTCCACTTTCTGCTATCTATATATAAAACTAGTTTTTGCTATATATATAGAGCAAGTTTGGACAGTCCTTCCTCCAACTAAGCCAGGATGTATATGTGGGTGGTAGGGAGACAGATAGTTCCTGACACCTTGCTGTTTCACATATAATCTAATGCCTCAATAGTTTGTTTTTCTCACCAACTGTGTTCATTTACATTGCTAAAGTAAAGAAATACCCATCATTTGACTTTCTGACTTATAAATAAATAAATACATACACTATCAAAACCTAAGTTAATATATTTCAGAAATACTAAAGCATTTCTTCCAATAGATTTATTGTATCTCCTGTGCAATGGTCAGCAAGGGTAAGATATAATTATGCTCCTGTATTAATCAAACAGTTACTGTGCAATTACTATGTAACAAATAACAAACTTGAGATTCTGGTAACAGAATAAACTGCAGCCTCTTGGCAAGCAGGGGAAAAACTACAATTTAAATTACAGCAAATGCAGAGAAAAAAGTATATTGCATTTCTTTGTTAAAGGGACAGCCAGCACCAGAATGTTTATTGCTTAAAAAGATAGATCATCCCTTTATTATTGCCCAGTTTTGTATAACCAACACAGTTAAATTAATATACATTTTACCTCTGTAATTACCATTTATCAAAGCCTCTGATGACTGCCACCTTATTTTAGTTATTTTGACAGACTTTAATTTTAGCCAATCAAAGCTGACTCCTAGGTAACTCCATGGGCTTGAGCATAATGTTTATCTATATGTCACATATGAACTAACACCCTCTAGTTGTGAAAAAAATGTCAAAATGCATTCAGATAAGAGGCGGCCTTCAAGGGCTAAGAAATTAGCATATGAGCCTACCTAGGTTTAGCTTTCAACTAAGAATACCAAGAGAGCAAAGCAAATTTGATGATAAAAGTAAATTGGAAAGTTGTTAAAATTACATGCCCTATCTGAATCATGAAAGTTTTTTTTTACTTGACTGTCCCTTTAAGGCATTTTAAATTGAATGCTCCTTTTTAAGGTACAATAAACACTATGCGCAACATTACAAGTTGCGCCTTATGTGTTTTCCACGCGCGATATGGTCTTTTTGCGATCAATTTTCATAGCGCAGCTATTACAAGTCTTGAAAAATCACGATTCTTCTTTTTACGCAATACTTTTTTTCTGCGCTCGAAGAGCTTTAGTTAACAGTTTTGCACAACATGAAAGTTTCAGGAAACCGTTCAAAAATACATTACAAAGTACACTAACACCCATATTAACACTGTTTAATAAAAGGGATCAAAGATACGAGATCTCGGGTGTTAGGAAAAAAAAGCAGATGCAGGGATTTTACATTGACATACATACACATATATAGAGAAATATCGATTTATATGTAATATAGCGCTGTGGAATCTGTTGGCGCTCTACAAATAACCGATAATAATAATAATATGTATAGAGATATGTTTAACTATGGAGATAATAAAAAGATTTTACATTACAATCTTATGCACATTAAACAATATCTCAGAGGGATTTTGAAAGAGATATTCGCATATAGATCTCTAGATATCTAGACATATATATATATATTTATATATATATTCATATACATATATCTCTATAAATAGATATATCAGGCCAAAAATCATCACATAAATAGAGAAATATTTATTTAGAAATAAATAGAACACATCTCGTTACGAAAACATTTTTTTTAGGGTTTTTGTGATTTTTTTCCTTTCTATTTATCTCCTCCATTGACTTCTCTGGGGAATACATAAACGTGCACGCAATTTGGCTGTTTGGATTACGCGGCTTAACGTGTGAGCAAAATAAGTTGTTTTGCAACTTGTAATAGCTGAGCAACCCCAAATGCGAAAAAGCCATAACGATTTGCCTGATGACTTGTAATCTTGCCCTATGTGATTCTAATACAAAATGATTTCTAGTTATTATTATTATTTATCATTGAATTATTGATTTTAAGCAGAAATATAACTGAAATCAAGAAGAAAACTACAGATTTCTATTAGAAGGAAGTGCCTGCAAGTTGTCTCAACTTTTAAAATGGGATTTTAATAGTTCTAATGCTGTAAACCGTTAAACTGCAATATTACAATATTGTATCCTCAAAAATGTTGTGCACGGGATAGCACCTTGGTGATTGTGATTTTGAAAGGTGCCGCGCCTTCGTGACCAGTTTGTCAAATGGAACTGTGTCTTCTTGATTGGAATTTCAGTAATGAAGCCACAAAAATTGGAAACCACATTGTTATGAATGAGTTGTAACTTTGCGGTCATGAAGGCACAATCATATTTGAAATCCCAGTCATGAAGGCATGAGTTCATTTTCGAAATCCCAGACACAAAAGCGCCATCCCATTTGAAATCCCAGTCACAACGGCACAATCCTGTTTGAAAGATTGATTATGAATGTAACACTATAAATGTATACACTGCTATGGGGAAAGCAATGCAGGGGTAGCAATACAGGCTTAGGTATCAATATTGTAAGATCATCTGTTCACATCTCTTAAGTGAACATTTATAAGTGAGGCACAACAAATTATACAAGAATTGAACAAGGATTGGACAAGGGATAAGGCAAGTTCTGTTTTAATACTGAGTTTTATACACTGTTTGACTTTTTTTTTTTTAAAATGCACAATATCTTAATATCCCTTTTTGCCATCTTTTGTCTGTTTAACAAACTACTTTACTCAATTACTCCTTACCCCTCACCACCTGCAATGCTCATTAGCCCATCTCTCTTAACCTCACCTTACTTTTGTATTCATGAACTCCACACATTCCTAAAGGCTCTCACTCTCCCTTGCAACACATCACAAAAACACTCTCCCTCTTGCTCATACTAGCTGCTGGCGACATCTTCCCTAATCCTGGTCCCCCACAACTTCCTTGCCCTGCACATCCATGTGTACCCTTCAATAGACTTCAAAAACCAAACTCTGGTAAGCTTAATCTCACTCCTCTTGCATCTATAGTCACCACCCCCTTCACTTTGCGCACTTTTGGAACTCTTGCTCTGTTTGCAATAAGCCCTATTCTATCCATGACCTCTTTATCCCCCACTCTCTCAATCTTCTGGCTCTCACAGAGACATGGCTCTCTCCTTCAGACACTGCTTCCTCTGCTGCACTGTCACACTCCTAGGTCTGACAATAGACAAGGAGGTGGTGTTGGTATTTTACTTTCCTCTCATTGCACCTTTAAACAAATACAGCCCTTCTGTTCCCTTAAATTTTCTTCATTCGAAACACACATGATTCGCTTATTCTATCTTTTCTCTCAGCTCAAAATTTTGCCAGCTACTTCAACTACAAAATTGACTCCATCAGAAATGAAATCAGCTCTCAACATACTACCAGTCTCCCACCCCCTCAAAAGCTCACAATCATCCAAAACCCACACAGCCATACATTTAGCTCTTTTGCCCCTGTTACAGAGGAAGAAGTTTCTGCCCTTATAATATTCTCTCACCTCACTACCTGTCCCCTTACAACTACTCCCCTGCCTCTCTTCTACCCTTACCCCTATACTCACACATATCTTCAACCTCTCCCTCAGCACAGGTATAGTTCCCACATCTCTTAAACATGCATTAGTCACACCTATTTAGTCACACCTATCATCAAAAAACCTTCTCTAGATCCAACCTCCCCATCCAACTACCGCCCGGTTTCCCTACTCCCTCTTGCCTCAAAGCTTCTTGATCCACTGCAATCTGGATTTCGCCCCCTTCACTCAACAAAGACAGCAATTGTTAAGGTTACCCACAACCTACTTACAGCAAAATCCAAAGGCCACTTCTCTCTACTTATCCTCCTTGATCTGTCTGCAGCCTTTGATACTGTCGACCACCCTCTTTTGCTCCATACCCTCCAATCCTTCAGCATCTGCAACACAGCCCTCTCTTGGTTCTCTTCCTATCTGTCTAACCGTACCTTTAGTGTAGCCTTCTCTGGGGCATCCTCTGCCCCTTTACCTCTTTCTGTTGGGGTACCACAAGGCTCTATCCTTGGTACCCTTCTCTTCTCAATCTACATGTCCTCATTAGGTTCCTTAATAAAGTCCCACAGGTTTAACTATAATTTGTATGCCAACAATACCCAAAATCTACCTCTTTGCACCAGAACTATCTCCTTCCTTGCTAACCCTTGTCACTAACTGTCTTTCTCATATCTCATCTTGGATGTCCTCTCACTACCTCAATCTAAATCTCTCCAAAACTGAGCTCCTGTAATATACCTTTAAGGACTGATCCCTCCTACCAACAGCCAAACCCTATTTAAACCTCACATTGCCATATTCAAACTGCCTGTTAATCGATGTACTTTGTTTAAGCCTGCTCTGTTAAAAGTTTAGCTTTATATTCATAGTTCTCAAGACCAGGTCTCTGTTTTATTTAACCTTTGAATTATTCAGCTTGTTATAACCTTTACCAGGTTTTTACACCTTGAGGTTTATTCAAATCAAACCTTTATCACATTCAGCTATTCAGCCTTTTTTGCAGCCGCAATATTTAACTCCGTGTGAGATTCCAGCATCAGCTGTGTATCGGATCATCCTAACCGCAACCGGAAGTAAGTCACACTCTCACCGGCTTCTCACTTCTCCACACGCTGTCGGACAAACAAACCTCCGGATCTTTCTCACATCAGGTATATTCCTCCCAAGACAAAGGTACTGTGATCGCTTACTTAGAGACTGAAGTGGTAAGATTATATGCCGATAAATCCTCTAAGAACTCGTAAGCACTATTCGTACTAACCTGTGACTGAACAACCAGTTATATACATATTTGCTTCCAAAAGGATGTGAAAGAATGTATGGGACTTGTAAATATTTTATTCCAGTGAGAGTGTGTGAAGTTTGTTTGCGATACTTTTGAAACACCTGTTACAACTTGTTGAAGTGATTATTCCTGCTGAACATTATACCTCTAACCAAGTCATTAAGCAGAAACTTGAGACTGCTATTCTAACACTGCTCATATGAAACCTGTGTTATAATAAACACACGTTGTTTCTTTTCCAGTGTCATTCATTACTGTATTTGTTACTAATTAGCTCACAGTTTATGATCTTAGTAAATATAACCATTTTGCTGAGACTTAAAACACAAGAGCAACAAAACCAATTTTATATTGGTCAGGAGTATTACAGTATTAACAGGCCCAAAATATCTGTTTGTTTACTCTTTAAGCCATGGATCCACAAGAGATTCAGAATGAATTCTCTAACATACATCAAAAGTTGGATTACCTTGCACGTGGCTTAACAGAGGTGCAAGCAGAGAATACAGCTTTAAAAGCCTTACTAAAGGAATGTTTAACCCCTAAGGAGCAGGCTACTCCTGAACCTCAAATTCAGCCTCCTACTCCTTTTTCAGGTAAACGATCAGTTTTCAGAGATTTCAAAAATGCATGCAATTTGTTATTTACTTTGAGACCTAGGACTTACCATAGTGAGAGAATAAAAGTTTGCACTACTATATCTTACTTACTGGGGGAACCTAGAACATGGGCCAATAGGCTGTATGAAACAAACGATCCTGTAATGGATTCATTGCAGGATTTTTTCTCTGCTATGTCTATCTTATATGAGGACACTAACACACAGATTAATGCAGAGACCAAATTGCGAGCTCTTAAACAGGGCAAAAGAACCGTGGAAGAGTTCATCACTGACTTTCAGATGTGGGCTTCAGACTCCAAATGGAATGAGATCAGCCTCAGAAATCAGTTCAGGCTGGGATTATCTGAGAGCTTAAAAGATGAGATCTCACGAATAGAAATGCCTGAGACCTTATCAGCTCTCATAAAAGTCTGCATTACTCTGGACAGACGTCTAAGAGAGCGCAAAGTAGAAAAATCAGTTTATGAGACACTCTCTAGACGCACTTATCCCTCACCTACATCACAAGAAAAGACTTTACCTAACCCTATACCTATGGAAATAGGAACTATAAGGGGTCCACTTACCTCAGAAGAAAAGATAAGACGAAGATTGTCAAATCTCTGTTTATATTGTGCACATAAGGAGCACTCTGTTAGTGAATGTCCATTACTATCAAAACAAAGAAAGGGTAAGACAGAATCTATCAAACAAATATATAACACCTCTAAGACACAACATCTAACTATTCCCCTTTCCTTACAGTGGGATCAAGACAACCTACAGACTGAAGGACTAATAGATTCTGGGGCGACTGGAAATTATATTGACACTGATTATGTAAAAAAGAATAAAATACCCACTGTGTGCAAAACAAACCCAGTTTTTGTGAAGTTAATTGATGGTACATTCATTCAGAATGGACCAATCACTCATCATACCATACCACTTTTAATAACCACATCCAAGGCACACACTGAATATGTAACTTTTGATATTATACCTATAGCACAGCACTCAGTCATCTTAGGTTATACATGGTTAGTTATTCATAATCCTGAAATAGATTGGACACAAAACACAGTAAACCTAAACTCAACCTATTGTACTAAGACTTGTTATCCTCACTGTTCTATAGCTACTATGGAGCAGGGTATTCCATGTGTATATCAGGATCTGGCAGACGTATTCGATTTGAAAGAAGCTGAAAATTTGCCTCCACATAGAGCATTTGACTGCCCCATTGACATTATTCCAGGATCACAAATACCTCATGGCAAAATTTATCCAATGAACCAAAATGAGCTCCAAGATTTACGTACCTATTTGGATGATAATCTGAGAAAGGGTTTCATTACTCATTCAACCTCTCCAGCAGCGGCTGGGATATTCTTTGTAAAAAACAAAGATGGAACTTTACGTCCAATTATCGACTACAGAGCTCTAAATAAGATCACCGTAAAGAACCGATATCCACTCCCTTTAATCCCTGAGTTACTAGAAAGACTTACGGGGGCCACTGTATTTTCAAAACTGGATTTAAAAGGAGCTTATAATCTAATCCGTATCAAGAAGGGTGATGAGTGGAAGACTGCTTTCCGCACCAGATACGGATTGTTCCAATATAACGTTATGCCCTTCGGATTATGCAATGCTCCGGCAACCTTCCAGCATTTCATAAATGAGATATTCCACGATCTCACAGATGTTTGCGTCATAATCTATTTGGATGATATCTTAATATATTCAAAAAATATAGCTGAACATGAGAAACACGTTCGTTGGGTTTTAACTAGACTTAGACAAAATAAGTTATACGCTAAGTTAGAAAAATGTATCTTTCATACATCAGAAATAAAATTCCTGGGTTATATTCTAAAACCCAACAAGATTGAGATGGATCAACAAAAGATTCAGGCTATTATAGAATGGCCAAAACCCACTACCACACGCTCACTCCAGAGGTTTCTGGGGTTTGCAAATTTTTACAGGAAATTTATCAAAGGGTTTTCCTCAGTTGTAAAACCACTATCTCAACTAACTAGTAGCAATCATAAATTCTGTTGGACAAAAGAGTCCCAAGAAGCTTTTACTAAGCTAAAAGAGCTTTTCACCTCAGCACCAGTTTTAACTTTACCAGACTACAATCAAGCATTCATATTGGAAGTAGATGCTTCCAATTCTGGAATTGGAGCAGTATTATCACAACAGAACAGGGACACCAAAATGATTCATCCCATTGCTTTCTATTCAAAGACTTTCTTACCAGCAGAAAGTAATTATTCTATTGGTGACAAAGAGTTACTAGCTATAAAACGTTCACTAGAACATTGGCGACACCTCTTAGAAGGAACTAAAGAACCCTTTCTGATTTATACCGATCATAAGAACCTAGAATACTTAAGGACTAACAAGACACTTTCTTCCTGTCAAGTAAGATGGGCACTTTTTATGGATCGGTTCAATTTTTTAATAACATACCGACCAGGAAGTGCAAATGCGAAAGCTGACGCTTTATCAAGACAGTTTGATTCCAGTTCGCCACAACACATCTCAACACCAATTATACCAGAAGAAAAATTTTTGGGAGCACTCACTGGTTTAGAGACTGAAATATTATCAGCTCTGAAAGATGAGACTTCAATACCACCAGAGTGCGTTAAGGATTCAACAACAGGATTATTTTACCATAATGGAAGATTATTCATTCCTGAGTCTCAACGACAACTCATATTGAACAATACCCATGACAATGTATTATCTGGACATACAGGAATCCAAAAGACCATTGAGTTAACTAAAAGGAACTTTTGGTGGCCCCATATGGAAAAGACTATTTCTGACTACGTCATAGGCTGTGATGTCTGTGCCAGAAACAAGGCTGAGCATAGGAAACCTATAGGTTACCTGACGTCACTGCCGATTCCTGATAGACCATGGAGTACCATATCCATGGACTTCATTGTTGATTTACCAGATTCACAACATTATAATACAATATTTGTTGTAGTGGATCAATTAACCAAATTAGCTCTCTTCACACCTTTAAAGGCTCTTCCTAGTGCCTTTATAACAGCAAAAGCATTCATTAGAGCTATTGTTCGCCTACATGGTTTACCATCCACCATTATAACTGACAGGGGTACTCAATTCACCTCCGCTTTCTGGAGATCACTCTGTAAGTCACTAAAGATTGACACACGATACTCCACAGCATTCCACCCACAAACCAATGGGTTAACCGAACGATTAAATCAAACATTAGAACAGTACCTCAGGTGTTATATTACACATTTACAAGATGATTGGGTAACATACCTCCCTTTGGCAGAATTTTCATACAATAACTCTATATCCTCTTCAACAAAGATGTCCCCATTTTTTGCCACATATGGTTATCACCCCACATCAATCACTCTTTCAAATACTCCAGTCAATTCTCCAGGTGCTACAACTTATCTCAATACCTTACAAGATCGATTAGAACAAATAAAGGCACACCTCGTTCAAGCTAAAGACAGACAAAAACATTATTATGACCAAAGACACAGACCCTCACCAGACTATAAGTTAGGTGATCAGGTACTTCTTTCTATTAAATATCTAAGGTTACAGATACCAAGTAAAAAATTAGCTAATCAGTATATAGGACCTTTTTCAATTGACAAAATCATCAATCCTAATGCAGTGAGATTAAAGCTACCACAACATTACAAAATACATAATACATTTCATGTCTCATTATTAAAACCGTATACTTCAGACCGAAACAGATTAGATTTGACAGTCCCTTCTCCCATACTCCTAAACAATCAAGAAGAGTTTGAGGTAGAAAGAATCCTAGATTCTCGCATTAGGAGAAGGAGATTGGAATATCTGATTCAATGGAAGGGTTATGGACCAGAAGAGAATTCTTGGCAACATCACTCGGAGATTAACGCTCCAAGACTCCTTAGGCGTTTTCATCTCCGTTACCCATCTAAACCTCACCCTGAATCACCGGGGGTGATTCCTTAACGGGGGGGAGATGTAATATACCTTTAAGGACTGATCCCTCCTACCAACAGCCAAACCCTATTTAAACCTCACATTGCCATATTCAAACTGCCTGTTAATTGATGTACTTTGTTTAAGCCTGCTCTGTTAAAAGTTTAGCTTTATATTCATAGTTCTCAAGACCAGGTCTCTGTTTTATTTAACCTTTGAATTATTCAGCTTGTTATAACCTTTACCAGGTTTTTACACCTTGAGGTTTATTCAAATCAAACCTTTATCACATTCAGCTATTCAGCCTTTTTTGCAGCCGCAATATTTAACTCCGTGTGAGATTCCAGCATCAGCTGTGTATCGGATCATCCTAACCGCAACCGGAAGTAAGTCACACTCTCACCGGCTTCTCACTTCTCCACACGCTGTCGGACAAACAAACCTCCGGATCTTTCTCACATCAGGTATATTCCTCCCAAGACAAAGGTACTGTGATCGCTTACTTAGAGACTGAAGTGGTAAGATTATATGCCGATAAATCCTCTAAGAACTCGTAAGCACTATTCGTACTAACCTGTGACTGAACAACCAGTTATATACATATTTGCTTCCAAAAGGATGTGAAAGAATGTATGGGACTTGTAAATATTTTATTCCAGTGAGAGTGTGTGAAGTTTGTTTGCGATACTTTTGAAACACCTGTTACAACTTGTTGAAGTGATTATTCCTGCTGAACATTATACCTCTAACCAAGTCATTAAGCAGAAACTTGAGACTGCTATTCTAACACTGCTCATATGAAACCTGTGTTATAATAAACACACGTTGTTTCTTTTCCAGTGTCATTCATTACTGTATTTGTTACTAATTAGCTCACAGTTTATGATCTTAGTAAATATAACCATTTTGCTGAGACTTAAAACACAAGAGCAACAAAACCAATTTTATATTGGTCAGGAGTATTACAGCTCCTTATTTTCCCCTTTCGTCCAAAATCTCCACCCCCCATGTCTCTATAACTGTTGATAACTCCATCATTACCCCAACCTCACATGCCCGATGTCTTGGGGTCACACTTGACTCAAATCTTTCTTTCACTCCTCACATTCAGTCCTTGGCTAAAGCCTGCCACTTCCACCTTAAAGACATCGCTAAAATCAGACATTTCCTTACACAAAACACAACTAAGATTTTAATCCACTCTCTTATCCTTTCCCGCCTCGACTACTGCAACTCCATCCTCTCTGGTCTCCCTAGCTGCCGCCTAGCTACCGCCTAGCTCCTTTACAATCCATAATGAATGCCTCTGCCAGGCTCATCTTCCTTACACGTCGCTCTTCATCTGCCGCACCTCTCTGCCAATCCCTTCACTGGCTTCCTCTTGTCACCAGGATTAAACACAAAATTCTCACTCTGACATACAAAGCCCTCAACTGCACTGCTCCCCCCTACATCTCAGACCTTGTCTCCAGATACTCTCCCTCCCGACCATTTGCCCCGCTCATGCTCTCCTACTCTCCTCCTCTCTTGTTACCTCCTCACATTCCCATTTACAAGATTTCTCCAGACTGGCTCCCATCTTATGGAACTCTCTGCCTCGCTCCACAAGACTCTCCCCTAGTTTTAAAAGCTTCAAGTGCTCCCTGAAAACTCTACTATTCAGGGATGCATACAACTTACACTAACCTTCCTATCTCCACTGCCATCCCCTTAAACCCCATAGAATGTAAACCTATGAGCCCAGCTGTTTGTAGTCCACCTTCATAAGAGCCGACTACAACAGTGCAACTCTCGGCAGGACCCTCTACCTATTTGATCTCTGTAATTGTTTTTTATATACCACCTATGTTCATAGCGCTGCGGAACCTGTTAGCGCTCTACAAATACCTGATAATAATAATAATTATGAAGATGCATGTACTAAAAGTAATAATCACAAAAAAACATGTGTGAATAAGAAGCAAACATTTACACAAAGGACCAGACTACAAGTGGATTGGCATTTAATGCTCCCGCTCGTGCGCTAAACCCTGCTAGAAGCAAGCTTTTTGTGCGCGTCGGGTAGTGCTCATATTACAAATTGAAAGTAACCCGATGCATGCACAAAGCCAAAGTTAGAATATTGCAAACACATTAACGTATTCCCCTATAGAAGACAATGGGGGGAAAAACACCCTACCCGTGCATAAACCCAATCACATATTCTCAAGTGCGCTAACCCAACATGAAAATATTAATATTTCACATTTAAATGTTCTTCACATAGCAGAATATGTTCTTTTTATTCATTAATAAATATTTCTAAATATTTCTCATTTTTTTTGGTACAATATATATCTATACCTATATATATAGATGCTACATATCGTATAGATATATACAGATATATAAAGAACATATTCTGCTATGTGTAGAACATTGGAATGTGAAATATTTACAGTAAATACACAGTATAACACTTCATTTAATATGAATATTGCAAAAATAATATTTTACATATTTTCATCTACTTAACTTCAAAGGGCTCCAATGCATTTGTATAAGTCTATATGTGTATACAAATGTATGAATGTGTTTATATGTGTATACTGTATATGTCTGTAAATACATATAAATACATAAATATATATATTCACATATATAAATAAATATATATATATATATATATATATATATATATATATATATATATATATATATACACATACATACATACATACATACACATCTTTAGACATGTATATGTATGTAACTCTATGTTAAAGTCCTCTGCCTGGGCTCATATCTTTGAGCCCTTACAATTTTTTTGTGCAACATTTCTTTTAAAATAGTTTTAATTAGATAGTGTTTTTATGAGTGTATCTGCACTTTTCAATGTATTTTTGATGTGTTTTGTGACACTTTAATGTTTCATGAAACAGTTAACCAGAGCTCTGAGGTCATGATAATCATTCTAGCGTAAATTGCGATTGCGATCAAGCGTTCATATTTTCTTTCAACTTGTAATACAAGCACTACATCTGCCGCTTATAAACAGCCCAATATCACTTGCGCGTAACTGCTAGCACGCAACTCGTAATATGGCCCAAAGAGATTGCTACAAACCATTTCTTCATGTTGGGGTTCTGATCTCCCTTTTCCTGAAGATCCATTTAGCTGTACAGTATATCACATAAGTAATACATATACATGTTTAAATGAGTGACCTGCCTACAGCATATGAACTATGCAATAGTGATGAACAGAGCTTAAATGAATCTAGGCTATGGGGTCAATTTATCAAGCTCCATATGGAGCTTGATGCCCTGTGTTTCCGGCGAGCCATTTAGACTCGCCGGAAACAGAAGTTATGAAGCAGCGGTCTAAAGACCACTGCTCCATAACCTGTCCGCCTGCTCTACGATCGGGTTGATTGACACCCCCTGCTAGCGGCCAATGCTGACAGTGTATGCAGAATCTTATCTGTGGCCATTCCAGAATGTCTTGCACATGTGAAACATGAAATAATTATTCTAAATTGTATTAAAATATTTGCAAAGATGTCAAAAAGGCCAATTTGGGACTAAGTGCCTATAGTTATCAAATTCGATAAGTGTAAAATGGTCTTGGAAACCTGTTGAAAAGTATTAAGAAAATGGATTGTAATTGGCAAAAAGATTTAAAGGGACACTGTACCCACATTTTTTCTTTTGTGATTCAGATAGAGCATAACATTTTAAGCAACTTTCTAATTTACTCCTATTATCACATTTTCTTCATTCTCTTGGTATCTTTATTTGAAATGCAAGAAAGTAAGTTTAGATGCCGACCCATTTTTGGTGATCAACCTGGGTTGTTCTTGCTGATTGGTGGATAAACTCATCCACCAATAAAAAAGTTCTGTCCAGAGTTCTGAATAAAAAACAAAGCTTAGATGTCTTCTTTTTAAAATAAAGATAGCAAGAGAACGAAGAAAAATTGATAATAGGAATAAATTAGAAAGTGGCTTAAAATTGCATGCTCTATCTGAATCATGAAAGACAAAATTTGGGTTCAGTGTCCCTTTAAGCTCCCTGTTAAACATAGGGCCGTTATCAGCGAACCAAACATGCATTGTGGCTCTGAGAAACACCTGAAATGCGCTATCGTGATCACACTGAAATGAAAAGCGCCTTTTGTTGGGATGAAAACCGCTAAAAACAAATTGACTGATAGGTTGTGATCAGCTCCATAATTTAAAAAAAAAATATATATATTTGAATATAATTTCAGGTTAATTTTTGCTTTGAACACATCACTCTAGCTAGTATTTAATGTCCCTTTAAGTTAACTAATATTTAGAAAAGCAAGATTGAGGACTACATAACTTGTTATGACCTCTTTATGGTCTAAATAATAAAACTTCTGAGTGTTTAAATGTCTTTGCAGTCACTTATCTTGTATATGAACTTCTTGCTCCACTTATGTTATAAACCCAGTAACCCCCCATATGTTCTTCCTGTTAGTATACAGTAATATATCAGTATCTTCTGTATAATTAAAAACTCTCTGCTCTTTTTTGCACAATCCAAGAATAAAACAAATCCAGGGTAAATATTTTAACATAAAATATTTAATTAAAGAATTTCACATTTACTTCTGCTGTAGTTTTAATCATACACCCTTGTTTTCCTCCCACCTAAGCTCAGATGTGTCTTTTTCTATATTTATGCAGTGCAAACTCTTGTGTCCATGTGTCACACTCTTTGCTGTCTCCTCTGTCCCTGTGTCACACGCACAGTGGCACAAAAACACCCTCCCTCTCTGTCTCTCTCTCCAGTTTGCCCCTCCTTTCTCTCTCTAGTCTTTAGGCTCACACACAGCACAGTCTCTGCCAGCTCCGCTCCACCTTCAGCATCCACAGACACACGGGAGAGAGAGAAATAGACCTAAGTACCAGGAAGCTGCTGTCCAGTCTCACTGCATCACCTCTTTTTTGGTCTCCTTCTGCTTGCTCCCTTGTGCAGTCTTATTTCCCCCTGTAAGGATGGAGAACTGTGGGCTCCCAGAAGATTCTTTTCTGTCCTTCTTCTCCAGTCACACCTCCACCAGCCAGGTAGGTGCCAGTACAGTTCTCCCTCCTCCTTATTGGAAAGGGTGTATGAATATCTGCTGCATGAAATCAGATTGATATTCAAATAGACCTAGAAGAGCTTAAAATACAGAGGAACTAGGAAACTAAACCATTACAAAATTCTGCTTATTAGCATATTACTTCAGGTGGTGTTACCTGATGATACCCAGACAGCTATGTCTTTATCTATTCATCAGACTGCAGATGTTTTAATGGCCCAGTTGTGTTTGCAATGGGTAACTTTGGCTGGAGTTATTCCTGTTTGTTATGGTTTGTTGGTAATGTCTGGAGTTGTAAGACATTGGTTCTTCCCCAGGAGACGGGTGTCAGTGTTTTATACAAGCTGTGCATTAATAATTAATTCTACACTTTACAATGTTTGTGATGTGTGTGACTATGATGAGGGTAAATTGACTGCAATCAGCTTGCATGTACTGATTTAGTAGACTGCATTAATATAGTTGTTTTACTTTGTAAGGTTTTTAACCTCTTCACCACTTGAGGGCATTCAAAAAGTGTAATCTAGATCTAGAGGGATCTCAGAATACATATATGTATCACAAACCTGCACAGTCACCTTTGATAGCTACATTCATAGGTTTACTAAACTTCCCTCTGAAATATTGAAGCACTGTTTTTTTTTTTTACTGAAGGCAATGAATCCCATTCTCTGCTGTTCTACATTTAATGTTTCTTGGATCCTCTACCCTGTAAAAACTGTCATGTGTGCTCTGGAATTGTTTATCATTTCTGTATGTTCTTGTGTAGTTTTAAAGGATGTTTATTTTATTTGCAGCTATGTACATCTTTATCAAAGCATTATTGTTCCGCACTGTACCACTTTAACTTAGGGGTATCCTAATGACTGTGTGTTTTTTTTTTCATAGTTAACATCATCTGCAAATCAAGAAAAACATAACAATCTAAAGAAAATAAAAAAATCCCCCCCCCCCCATAAATAGTAATTTATAAGAGACATGTATTCTGTATATTAAGAAACAGTTACCTTGAAGACTGTCAGCCCTCCAGTACAGCAATCTGTGACACATTATTTTTTGCTATTATAATAGAGATGCATTCTTGCAGAGCAGAAATCAGGACACATTCTACATTGTACCTTGTCCTTGCTAAATAGCTCTCAGTTCCCCATCATCTATCTTGTCTAAAAATTGTGCTAAGTATCTCAAATTTCTTCACTTTTTTAAAATAAAATTGTACATGATATAGCTATTGTAAGATTTTGTCTACATTGGTATAAAAAGAGGCTTTATGCTCTACCACCTTAATAGAACAGGAAGTTAGTATACAAGGTCAACTAGCATGGACCAATGTCCTTTAAGTGCAATGATGAAAAAGGAAGACTTGAAGTCTGTGAATATATTTAATGTTCATCAAGAAAACTTTTTTTTTAAAGTTATTCTCCAATGTGCTTTATATTTAAAGTGACATTTATATATAAGTTGATGAATGCATGTTTTATGAATTGGGAAATATAAATATCAGAGGCTTTTATAAAGAGGTGTGTCTATCTCTCTCTCTCTTGCTCTCTCTCTCTCTCTCTCTCTCTCTCTCTCTCTCTCTCTCTCTCTCTCTCTCTCTCTCTCTCTCTCTCTCTCTCTCTCTCTCTCTCTCTATATATATATATATATATATATATATATATATATATATATATATATATATATATATATATATAGATAAAAATAAATGTTTTATTTACATTTTCTTTTACTGAACATTGGTTTATAGAGGTGTGTCCCTTTCCACCTATAGAGCTTGATGATTTGTGCTTATCAGCTAGTGAGGAATAATTGCAGATTGCATTTCCTAATAGTTTCTCCACCATTTTAAACATTTGAAGGGTCAGTAAACTTTATATTTTTCTGCAATGCTATTAAAGCCTCTGAAAGTTAGACTGATAGTGCAACTCTTAAAGGGCCATTATAATTAAAAAATGACATGCTCTAGTTTGTTAGAGAATGTCCCTTTAAGACTTTTGACATGGCATTACTGTGTGTTTAACCCACACAAAGGCATTAAACACACAGTAGAAGTACCACTGCAGGTTCCAAGCAGAAACCAGTGCGCCCTATAGAAGGAATTTATCATGGCTGCCGTATCCGACTTCCAGATGGAGCGCGTGCAAGGCTTTCACTCTGGCATTAACATTTTTCTTTCATCTTGTAACATGGAAATAAAAATGGAAGTGCTATGGACTGCGCTCTAGCAATGTTAGTTACTATAGCACTAACAATTTTTATGCTCCTCTAGGCCTAGTTTCCATTGCTATGGTAAACTGTGTAAACTTGTGGTAGCTTAAAACATCTCCATAGACTTTAAGGGAGAACTTGTTACCACCAGTCTTCATACTTTATAGCACTTTATAGGGTCACTAGTGCTAAACTTACATTTGCCTGTAATGGCCCTTTAAATGGAAAAATGGCTTTATATTTAAAGTAGTTTCTTTTTTTCTAGCTACATTTTTACAGTTTTCTTTTCCTTTTTTTTATGGATGTTACAACTTTTTTTTGTTTCCATGTTTGTGGATTTTGTTTCTCTGTGCTAATAGAACTTTTGGAGCTCAGTAAGATTGTGTACAATTATGCAATTACTATTTACTTTAAAATCATTCTAAGCATCCTTAACTTACCCTTTTTTATGCAAAATTATTTTTCATATGCATCAATTTTGGGGGTTTAATATCCCTTTAAAAGTGAAAACTCTAGAACAGGTGTAAAATATCATTATGTTATGGAAATTACAAGCACCTGCTGATTCCCAGAGATGTGACCAATAATGTACTTCTGCACAAGCTACCAATGATGTCACAGGGCAGCGTTACACATCTGATTTACTTTCCACTGCAAGTATTTTCCAGAATAGCCTGTCGTACACTTATATTGATAAGCCTTTTATAGGTCACATTAGCTTTGTTTAGGAAATGTGTTACATGTGATCTGTGGTTATATCTGCATATTTCCAAAAGTTTGCTGTGTGACTGAGACTTACTGTGACTTAATCACAAGACACAAATGAAGCACTGTCTGCTCAGTTCTATTCATACTTTAAACCTTTCCCCGTAAGTTTTATTATAAAGACCATGAGCTATTTTAGAGCTGTAGTATTATTTATATCCTTCTGGATTAATTGGGGGTCAGGGGTTAAAAGGGTTCAGTCTATTAAACACCAGCTAGTTCTGGTAGTAACAGCATAAGGTAACCTGTGCCTTTAATCAAATATGTTTGTGAGTTAATATTCAAGATTGCCAGGTGTTAATCTATTAAGAAAGTTTTCATACTCTGGTGGTATGTTAATTTCTATCTTGCAACACTACACAAATCTTGTAATTACAAGGTGCTACAACACTATTTAATGCTACAGATTATTTGATAAATTATAACCCCAAAAACAAAGAAACATCTAGAAAACATAAGTAAAATATATTCCCACATACAGTTTGGGCTTAATAGGTGCCTCAGTTTCTCTGTAGTACAACAACAAAGTATTGTAATGAATTATGTGCCTAACTATTTTGAATACCCCAAAATCTCCAAAATGAAGCAGTCATCTAGAAATCAAAGAAACTTATTATTCTAGTGTCTGTACGGAGTTGAATTACTAAGATTTTAGAGAGCTGACTCATATTTTAATACATTAGCTCCATTACCTTTTTTTTTGGTGTGGGGGGGGGGGATTCGTTGACTGATTTGTTATTGTTGACCACTAAAAAGTGATATGTTTCCTCTTTATTTCAGGGATGTGATATCGGGGTAATCATTAAAGGGGCAGTGTACTGAAAATATTATTATTATTATTGTTGTACTGTTAAACTTTCTCCCCTTGTATGTGTTCCCAAGTATCCATTATATTTGCTGGAAAGTATTAAATTGCTTACAAATAGCTCATTTACCATTTTGAAACCACTGATTATATTGAAAATGGTACTATATGCAGTATTGACTATAGAAAAGCTAGGTAAACAAGATATGGCAGGAGAAATTAATATCCCAGTGAGGGATGGCTGGCAGAACGCGAGACTCTTTCACATGCAGCTTTAAATACAATTAATGTTTATCAGCTGTTTACATAAGTGTAACTATCAGGAAGTGCAACTTATTCCTAGGTATCTTTGACCTACTGGCTGACACAAAGAATTCCCACCAAAAAAGGGGTTTATTCAGCAGAACAAAAAAATAATCATATTTTAATACCTTTATAAGGCTGAACAAAAAAAAATGTATCATGTCCCTTTTAAGAAATTGTAAAATATACAAGATGATGTACAAGGCATTAGGTAATGCAATGAGGGACACTGATATTGCCTTCCCAATTATGTTTTCTGAAGTTTCATACAAACTTGACAATGGGAATGCAGATGACGTGCAATATATTATGACTACACAGCCCCAATCATCTTTCATTTTGTGAGAATATCATATTTTGGAAGCTTTGTCTCACCCACTTATCCTAGTACTGAACCTACCAAAACCAAATCATCCAATAACTCTCATGGACCACTCTAGCCCAAATAATCAGGAACTCCACCAGACCACCCTGCCCACCCAAAGTCATCTATCCACTCACATAGACCACCCTCAGGCCAAACCAGACCCACCTATAACATTAAAAGACACTTTGAGATGGTAATATAAAATAATAAAATGTATATATAAAAAACTCAGCAAAATACTTTCATAATTTATTTTGTCCCCTTTTCCAGTAATTCCATTCTGAAATTGCGAGCCTTTCAGTTTCTGTTGGAAGTGGAAGTGCAGAACACTGTTATATTCCTCACAGCCATTGACTGCACACTTTAGTGACCTATTGATAACTGTACCTAATTGGCCCTCGCAGAGAAGGCAACCTACGTTAAAACATAGCAGCTCCCATTGTTTTATATAAACTAAAACTTTACTCTTATTTTGTCAATATTTAAACAGCTAACGAAACTTTCATCAACATGTTATTCTCAGACTAATCTTTTCTTTGAATGCATCATTCTATCTAGCATTTATTTAGTGTTTAATATCCCTTTAAGGTGACAACATTTCCCAGACCAAAATTAGGGACACCTCATGAATGTTGTGGATATGCTTATTTAGATCGAGATGACCCAAAATGAGCTCTACTTATTTAGTGCGAGATTGCCCAAAATTAGCTAAATTTGCCCATTTACATGCGTACGTTAAATAACCAGCCATTCCAAGTGACTGGTTAATGTGACTGTGAACTTGCGGTTTCACTTTGCGCTAAACACAATTAACCAGAGGTCAGACGTCTGGTTAAGATAAAAAGTTGCCCCAATTGCCCCCAACATAAAGTGGACAGTATTTCATAAGCATATATACAGTAAATAAGAGCATTTTTTTTAAAATCTGCATGAAGCAGTTAAAAGGGGTTAAAGTGAGGGGATGTGGAGTGTTTGGGGAAAAAAATAAATGTCACCTAAAGTGCCTTTACATGGAAGTCAAAGGAGGACTGTGTTTTCATTATAAATATATATGTATATACTTATATACATATATATTTATGTGTTAATATGTATATATACACATATAAACACACAAGCATATATATATTTATTACTGCCCAATGATGCTCAATTTCCCCCCTGCTCTGCGCTAGGTGATTTGCTGTGTCTGTCGGCATTGGAGCCTATGGATGTTCGCTCTCATGAGTGTTTGGCTTCTGGGCAATGCGAACAGGAGGTCGTGTTTGCATTGTGCCACACTTGTAATACTGGCACACATTTATGTGGAGCGCTAATATCGCACTTGCGTAAGCGCAATATTGTGCTCCACTCGTAATCTAGCCCATAGCATGAGATAGCCCAAAAATGAGCTTTACTTATTTATTGCTAGATTACAAATGGAGCACAGTCATTTGCACCATAGCAATTAGGGGTATATGGCGAGGGTTTGCGCTCATCTGGCTTACCGCTCGTATTACAAGTTATTAGTAAATGCGAGTGAGCGCAATCAGGATTTACGCTAGAATCATTATCGTGATTTCAGAGCTGTAGTTAACTGTTTGGCAAAAATAAAAAGTTTGCATAAAACATTTTAAAAATACATTACAAAGTACAGTTACACTTATAATAACACTGTCTAATAAAATGATTTAAAAAAAATATTGCACAAAAAAGTTATAGGGCTCAAAGATATAAGATCTCGGATGTCAGAGAAAAAAAAAAAAGTTGCCAAAGGGCTTTAACATATAGATACGTACAGTATCCCACAAAAGTGAGTACACCCCTCACATTTTTGTAAATATTTTATTATATCTTTTCATGTGACAACACTGAAGAAATGACACTTTGCTACAATGTAAAGTAGTGAGTGTACAGCCTGTATAACAGTGTAAATTTGCTGTCCCTTCAAAGTAACTCAACATACAGCGATTAATGTCTAAACCGTTGGCAACAAAAGTGAGTACACCCCTAAGTGGAAATGTCCAAATTTGGCCCAAAGTGTCAATATTTTGTGTGGCCACCATTATTTTCCAGCACTGCCTTAACCCTCTTGGGCATGGAGTTCACCAGAGCTTCACAGGTTGCCACTGGAGTCATCTTCTCCATCACAACATCACATAGCTGGTGGATGTTAGAGACCTTGCGGTCCCCCACATTCTGTTTGAGGATGCCCCACAGATGCTCAATAGGATTTAGGTCTGGATACATGCTTGGCCAGTCCATTACCTTTACCCTCAGCTTCTTTAGCAAGTCAGTTGTTGTCTTGGAGGTGTGTTTGGGGTCATTTTCACGTTGGAATACTGCCCTGTGGCCCAGTCTCCAAATGGAGGGGATCATGCTCTGCTTCAGTATGTCACAGTACATGTTGGCATTCATGGTTCCCTCAATGAACTGTAGCTCCCCAGTGCCGGCAGCACTCATGCAGGTCCATACCATGACACTCCCACCACCATGGTTGACTGTAGGCAAGAAACACTTGTCTTTGTACTCCTCACCTGGTTGCCGCCACACACGCTTGACACCATCTGAACCAAATAAGTTTATCTTGGTCTCATCGGACCACAGGGCATGGTTCCAGTAATTCCTGTCCTTAGTCTGCTTGTCTTCAGCAAACTGTTTGCGGGCTTTCTTGTGCATCATATTTAGAAGAGGCTTCCTACTGGGACGACAGCCATGCAGACCAATTTGATGTAGTGTGCGGCGTATGGTCTGAGCACTGACAGGCTGACCCCCCACCCCTTCAACCTCTGCAGCAATTCTGGCAGCACTCATACGTCTATTTTCCAAAGACAACCTCTGGATATGACGTTGAGCACGAGACCTGTTCTGAGTGGAACCTGTCCTGTGAAACCGCTGTATGGTCTTGCCCACCGTGCTGCAGATCAGTTTCAGGGTCTTGGCAATCTTCTTAAAGCCTAGGCCATCTTTATGTAGAGCAACAATCATTATTTTTTTCAGATCCTCTGAGAGTTATTTGCCATGAGGTGCCATGTTGAACTTCCAGTGACCAATATGAGAGAGTGTGAGAGCAATAACAACAAATTTAACACACCTGCTCCCCATTCACACCTGAGACCTTGTAACCCTAACGAGTCACATGACACTGGGCAGGGAAAATGGCTAATTGGGCCCAATTTGGACATTTCCACTTAGGGGTGTACTCCTTTTGTTGCCAACGGTTTAGACATTAATGGCTGTGTGTTGAGTTATTTTGAGGGGACAACAAATTTACACTGTTATACAGGCTGTACACTCACTACTTTACATTGTAGCAAAGTGTCATTTCTTCAGTGTTGTCACATGAAAAGATATAACAAAATATTTACAAATATGTGAGGGGTGTACTCACTTTTGTGGGATACTGTACATAAACATGTCTAAAGATGTATATGTGTACATATGTATTTATGTATTTATATGTGTGTATAAAAATAAAAATGCTTAAAGGGCCATGATACCCAAATGTTGAAACACTTGAAAGTGATGCAGCATAGCTGTAAAAAGCTGACTAGAAAATATCACCTGAACATCTCTATGTAAAAAAGAAAGATATTTTACCTTAAAATGTCCTAATTATTCAAACCCCATTGCAAAGGACTTTAAGCAGGAATTCAGTATGCCTGTCCCGGGACAGCCAAGGGATTGAGCTTCGTGCATATATTATTTCCCTATTCAGTTTAAGGAAGTTTACTATGAAATCTCATGAGAGTTAAGTGAAATCTCATGAGATCACAGTAAAAGAGTTTGTGACCTCAGCATTGCTGATGCTGATTGGCTGCAGTTCATTTGTTCTTTTTTTTTTTTTACCTGCAGCTAAGCAGCAGCTGAAGTATAACTTTTTACACAGAACTTACTCTGCTGATCTGAGGAAATTGTGAGGTAAAATATCTTCCTTTTTACGTATAGATGCTCAGGTTATATTTTCCTGTCAGCTTTTTACAGTTATACTGCATCAGTTTCAAGTGATTTAGCATATGAGTATTATGTCCCTTTAAATTGATTTTTTTATGTATTATTATTATTGAGTGTTGAAATCCCTATCTGTATTAAGAGAGTATATTTACTCTCTTACTCTTTTCTCCTTTTCAATAACGTTTCTACAATTTTACAGGGTCTGCACCATTTGAAAGTTTAAAGTAACTAAAAGTTACATATCTTATTTTTTCCTTTCCCTTTTCTGTTTATTTTTTATATACTGTGTATATATATATATATATATATATATACTGTATATATATATATATATATATATATATACAGTATCTCACAAAAGTGAGTACACCCCTCACATTTTTGTAAATATTTTATTATATCTTTTCATGTGACAACACTGAATGTAAAGTAGTGAGTGTACAGCCTGTATAACAGTGTAAATTTGCTGTCCCCTCAAAATAACTCAACACACAGCCATAAATGTCTAAACCATTGGCAACAAAAGTGAGTACACCCTTAGGTGGAAATGTCCAAATTGGGCCCAATTACCCATTTTCCCTCCCCGGTGTCATGTGACTCGTTAGTGTTACAAGGTCTCAGGTGTGAATGAGGAGCAGGTGTGTTAAATTTGGTGTCATCGCTCTCAAACTCTCTCATACTGGTCACTGGAAGTTCCACATGGCACCTCATGGCAAAGAACTCTCTGAGGATCTGAAAAAAGAATTGTTGCTCTACATAAAGATGGCCTAGGCTATAAGAAGACTGCCAAGACCCTGAAACTGAGCTGCAGCATGTTGGGCAAGACCATACAGCGGTTTCACAGGACAGGTTCCACTCAGAACAGGCCTCGCAATGGTCGACCAAATAAGTTGAGTGCACATGCTCAGCATCATATCCAGAGGTTGTCTTTGGGAAATAGACGTATGAGTGCTGCCAGCATTGCTACAGAGGTTGAAGGGGTGGAGGGTCAGCCTGTACAAAGACAAGTTTGGCTTGCCAACAGTCAAGCATGGTGGTGGGAGTGTCAGGGTCTGGGCCTGCATGAGTGTTGCCGGCACTGGGGAGCTACAATTCATTGAGGGAACCATTAATGCCAACATGTACTGTGACATACTGAAGCAGAGCTTCAGAGAATGGGCCGCAGGGCAGTATTCCAACATGATAATGACCCCAAACACACCTCCAAGACGACCACTGCCTTGCTAAAGAAGCTGAGGGTAAAGGTGTTGGACTGGCCAAGCATGTCTCCAGACCTAAACCCTATTGAGCATCTGTGGGGCATCCTCAAACGGAAGGTGGGGGACTAACATCCACCAGGAGGACTCCAGTGGCAACCTGTGAAGCTCTGGTGAACTCCATGCCCAAGAGGGTTAAGGCAGTGCTGGAAAATAAGGTGGCCACACAAAATATTGACACTTTGGGCCCAATTTTGACATTTCCACTTAGCGGTGTACTCATTTTTGTTGCCAACGGTTTAGACATTAATGGCTGTGTGTTGTTATTTTGAGGGGGCAGCAAATTAAACTGTTAACAGGCTGTACACTCACTACATTAATTGTAGCAAAGTGTCATTTCTTCAGTGTTGTCACATGAAAAGATATAATAAAATATTTACAAAAATGTGAGGGGTGTACTCACTTTTGTGGGATACTGTATAAATACATATATATATATATATATATATATATATATATTTACAGACAAATATAAAAACATATTTATGCAATATTCATATTTAGTAAAGGTTTTAACTATGTATTTAATGTAAATATTTCACATTCCAATGTTCTGTACATAGGGGAATACAGGGAGTGCAGAATTATTAGGCAAGTTGTATTTTTGAGGATTAATTTTATTATTGAACAACAACCATGTTCTCAATGAACCCAAAAAAACTCATTAATATCAAAGCTGAATAGTTTTGGAAGTAGTTTTTAGTTTGTTTTTAGTTATAGCTATTTTAGGGGGATATCTGTGTGTGCAGGTGACTATTACTGTGCATAATTATTAGGCAACTTAACAAAAAACAAATATATACCCATTTCAATTATTTATTTTTACCAGTGAAACCAATATAACATCTCAACATTCACAAATATACATTTCTGACATTCAAAAACAAAACAAAAACAAATCAGTGACCAATATAGCCACCTTTCTTTGCAAGGACACTCAAAAGCCTGCCATCCATGGATTCTGTCAGTGTTTGATCTGTTCACCATCAACATTGCGTGCAGCAGCAACCACAGCCTCCCAGACACTGTTCAGAGAGGTGTACTGTTTTCCCTCCTTGTAAATCTCACATTTGATGATGGACCACAGGTTCTCAATGGGGTTCAGATCAGGTGAACAAGGAGGCCATGTCATTAGATTTTCTTCTTTTATACCCTTTCTTGCCAGCTACGCTGTGGAGTACTTGGACGCGTGTGATGGAGCATTGTCCTGCATGAAAATCATGTTTTTCGTGAAGGCTGCAGACTTCTTCCTGTACCACTGCTTGAAGAAGGTGTCTTCCAGAAACTGGCAGTAGGACTGGGAGTTGAGCTTGACTCCATCCTCAACCCGAAAAGGCCCCATAAGCTCATCTTTGATGATACCAGCCCAAACCAGTACTCCACCTCCACCTTGCTGGCGTCTGAGTCGGACTGGAGCTCTCTGCCCTTTACCAATCCAGCCACGGGCCCATCCATCTGGCCCATCAAGACTCACTCTCATTTCATCAGTCCATAAAACCTTAGAAAAATCAGTCTTGAGATATTTCTTGGCCCAGTCTTGACGTTTCAGCTTGTGTGTCTTGTTCAGTGGTGGTCGTCTTTCAGCCTTTCTTACCTTGGCCATGTCTCTGAGTATTGCACACCTTGTGCTTTTGGGCACTCCAGTGATGTTGCAGCTCTGAAATATGGCCAAACTGGTGGCAAGTGGCATCTTGGCAGCTGCACGATTGACTTTTCTCAGTTCATGGGCAGTTATTTTGCGCCTTGGTTTTTCCACACGCTTCTTGCGACCCTGTTGACTATTTTGAATGAAACGCTTGATTGTTCGAAGATCACGCTTCAGAAGCTTTGCAATTTTAAGAGTGCTGCATCCCTCTGCAAGATATCTCACTATTTTTGACTTTTCTGAGCCTGTCAAGTCCTTCTTTTGACCCATTTTGCCAAAGGAAAGGAAGTTGCCTAATAATTATGCACACCTGATATAGGGTGTTGATGTCATTAGACCACACCCCTTCTCATTACAGAGATGCACATCACCTAATATGCTTAATTGGTAGTAGGCTTTCGAGCCTATACAGCTTGGAGTAAGACAACATGCATAAAGAGGATGATGTGGTCAAAATACTCATTTGCCTAATAATTCTGCACTCCCTGTATGTTCTTTGTATTTTTAAATAGACATTTCTATATATATCTGTATATATCTATAACTATATATAATCATCTATATATATATAGGTATAAATATATATTGTTTAAGAAACCATCAGATATATGTAGAAATATTTATTTATGAATAAATAGAACATATTCCATTACGTAAAGAACATTGGAATATGAAATATTCATATTTTCATGTCGGGTTAGTGCTAATGAGAAAATAAGATGGTGCTTGTGCAGCAGTGTTTTTTTTTCACCATGGACTTCTATGGGGGAATACATGAACACATGCAATATTCTATGTTCGGATTTTTGCACTAGTCGGGTTACTGCTGGAGCAAAAACAGTTTAATTTTAACTTGTAAAACGAGCGCAACACGACTAGTGCAAACCTCTTAATTCCAGAGGAGCTCTACTTATTTAGTGCGAGATGGCTCAAAATGAGCGCTACTTATTTAGCGCGAGGTGGCCCAAAATGAGCTTTACTTATTTAGTGCGAGATGGCCCGAAAATAGCTATACTTATTTAGCGCGAGATGGCCCAAATATGATTTCTACTCATTTAGCGCGAGATGGCCCAAATATGAACACTACATATTTAGGGCTAGATTACGAGTGGAGCGTAATTGTTTGTGCCCAAGCGATAAGGGGTATATCGCGAGGGTTTTGTGCTCATCCGGCTTATCGCTCATATTACAAGTTGAGCATAAACGCAATCGCGTGAGTGTAATTGTGATTTACGCTAGAATAATTACCATGATCTCCGAGCTCTGATTAACTGTTTCGCGAAAATAAAGTGTCACAAAACACATCAAAAATACATTTCAAAGTACACTTACACTCATAATAACAATATCTAATAAAAATTATTACAAGAAATTATTGAATAAAAAAGTTATAAGGGCTCAAAGATAGGAGATCTCGGGTGTTAGAAAAAAAAAAACAAGAAAAGGGCTTTAACATATTTATGCAATATTTATATTTAGTAAAGGTTATAACTGTATTTACTGTAAATATTTCACATTCCAATGTTCTGTGCCTAGGGGAATATGTTCTTTGTATTTTTAAATAAATATTCCAATATACAGTATATCTGTATATATCTATACCAACAGTATTTATAATCATCTATATATATATAGGTATAAATATATATTGCTTAAAGAAATCATCAGATATACAGTATGTAGAAATATTTATGAATAAATAAAACATATTCGGTTACGCAAAGAATCTAGGAATATGAAATATGTGATGGTGTTTGTGATGGCGCTAATGAGAATATGTGATGGTGTTTGTGTGAGAGTGGGGTGTTTTTTCCACTTTTTTTTCTCCATTAATTATGGGGGAATATGTGAACGCGCACGCGATATTCTAAGTTTGGATTTTTGCACTAGTTGGGATACAACTAGAGAAAAAAACTGTTTAGTTTCAATTTGTAATACCAGCGCAACCCGGCTAGCACAAAAATCTTAATTCTAGGGGAGTTATTGCTATAGCGGAAACGCAAAATACCGCTCCACTTGTAATCTAGCCCTAAATCAATTAACCTCAGATTACTTTACAAAACTGCCAAACGTCATTAAATAGTCTGACATATAAAAAATAAAAAAAAAGTATGTCCTTGTAGTTAAACTCTTTATAGTTTGTACTTTTTGATTACACTGTTTTACAAAAAGCATATTTTTTATCTTGCTTTTAAATATATTGTACTTAAAAATTGGGTCACGAAACAAGAGTTCTAAAAAATATAAACTAATCATTACGAGTAATTATATATGAATTGCAGTTATCTTGCCCTAGTTTTCTCACTTTTGCTTTCATTAGTCATTTATTTAAACACTTGGCAATATGCATTAGAAAAAGTACTTTATGAAAAATGGAAAAGTTAGGAAGTAATTAAATTGTTTAACACATTGTTTTCCCCAGGATTCCTTTATTTTGAATTATGCTCAGTGTGAAGAGGTCATTAGGTACCACATGTGGACATTAACTCCCATTCATCATGTGATTTGCAGGATAGAGCTGAATGTACAAATTGCCCCTCATTCCTTTGAAACCCAACCCAGAATATCTAAACCTCACCCAGACCCTTCTGGATATTCCAGGCATACCCCAGATGTTCTAGATTCCACCATTATATTCAAATCCTAAGGGAAAGCATCAGGGGGGGTGGCAGGATAGTGTTCCCTAACTTTGATGCACAGCAATAGGATGCTCTCCAGATGCTTTACCTTCTATGTCTGGCACTCTTCTCTTTATATAACACATTTCTACATATTTTGGTTAGCTTATATTGATTGCACAGTGTAAATAATAGAAACATCAAAAGGTCTTCTTATACTGATTAGTGTCAATAACATTTTACTGCAGATTAACTTGTTGAGATTTTGTGTAAAAAATAAATAAAGATTAAAAGTATATATACACACAATCACCCATTCACCTACACACACACTCAGCCACACTCACACATGTATTCACTCACACATACATACACTCTTTCAACAACACAAACAGATATACATACACCCACTCACTCAAACATAAACACATAGACAAAAACACACACAAAAACAGACACTAACTAAACATATACATACTACACACACACACGCACTCACATATGCTAAGTTATACTCACATGTGTACAAACATACTCCCTCATACACCCACCCACACCCACTCACTCAAACATGCACACCTAGAGCCCGAATTATCAAATGTCTGTCGGAACTGATCCGAAAGTGCGGACCAGGTCCGACAGACATCGCTGAATGCGGAGAGCAATACGCTCTCCGTATTCAGCATTGCACCAGCAGCAGCCAATGGGCCGCCAGCAGGGAGGTGTCAATCAACCTGATCGTACTCGATCGGGTTGAATTGTGGCGATTCCTGTCAGCCTCATAAGAGCAGGCGGACAGGGTTATGGGGCAGCAGTCTTTAGACCGCTGCTCCATAACTTGTGTTTCTGGTGAATCTGAAGACTCGCCAGAAACACGGGCCCTCAAGTTCCGTTCGGAGCTTGATAAATGGGCCTTCTAGACAACACACACAAAAACACACAAAGAAACTAACTTGTTATATACAGTACATACTACACACACTCACATATGCTTGTACTCACATGTGCACAAACACACTCCCTCATACACACACCAACACACACTCACTCAAACATGCACACAGACAAAAACAAACAGAAAACAGACACTAACTCGTTATATACCTACACACATACTCACATATGCCTATACTTACATGTGCACAAACTCACTCACTCATACACCCACCCACAGCCACTCACTCAAACATGCACACACAGACAAAATAGACACTTACTTGTTATATACATACGCACACACACACTCACATATGTAGCAAAGAAAGAAAGAAAGTATACACTTGTAGCACTCCTAGGTCTAAAGGTAAATTTAATCTAACTGAATGACACAAATTATTCCATAAGGAATAAGTGAAAGGGGGAGAAAACAAATTACAAATTTAAAATATAACTTTTATTGGGTTAAATTTAAAATAGGAATGAACTTAAAATCACACTTAGGCACCGATTGTGTATGATTGGTGCAAACAAATTATTACAAGTTAAGATTGTTGCTCCTGGTACTTCTGTGTTAATTGTAGGCTGGAGTGGGAACTGCTATATACTTGTATCTTGGAGATGTGATACACCACACGTTCTGTATAAGAAGTTCACAAGTCCAATATGAGAATTGAGTACACAACGTTATATTTTTTGTCAATGTCTCCAAAGTGATATATCTTTATATGCAAAACTTAGTGTAAGTGGAACATTGGGTATATAATTTTTTTATGCTTATATTCAACTAAAATTATCTACACCACTTATTACTTGAATTCTAAGTATATTTCAAGATGGGACAAGTTTATATAACGTTTTTCGTCAACAATTATAAACAGTATCACTGCTTATCCAAAGTAACTAAACTTCTGTACTAGCAATTACCTACTAAAGGATTAAAGTGTAAGCTATTCGCTCCGGAATTCAAGAACTGTCATTCGTGAGCGCTCTTATAGTGTATATAGGTGATTGAACTTTATTGTGATACAATTTATCATTTATTGAAACAATGTATATCGTTATTCAACTGGATAAACAATATAATGTTATTATTATTATTAGATATACTCAGACTCAAATTGCAAGGATTGCGTTCTTTATTATATGCACTTAAGCTGTATGTGCTGAGTGGCTCCGTGGATAACTCAATTTTATTATGGTAAGTGTCACTGTTTTGTGCTTGCCAGAACATGCAATCTCTATTAAGGTGCCCTTAATTATTATATATTATTTATGAACGTAGTTGGATTAAATTTGCTAATGCTCTTCATGTATATATTTAGCGGCTCTTAGATCCAGTATGTAACGTGTATTAAAGCAGCAGTAAAAGGTATGCCTGAGTGGTATATTGCACAACTTATGAGTCAAAATTAGTTTGTATATATTAAACGAACTTGGGTAGAAGTTATATGCTCACAGTTTCTTTGAGTGCCAGTTTAAGTAACTCTCTGTGTTGCGGCAATTAAATAATGTGGTATATTACAGCAATGGAGCGTGTTTGTTCCAAGCACCACAGGTTTATTTGAGTACCGATTTAAGTAACTCTCAGTGTTCCGGTAATTGAATAGTGTGGTATATTACAGCAATGGAGCGTATTTGTTCCCAGCAACACCAGAGTTTTGGCAAAAAGATGTTCAAAGGTTCTGCTTGTATTATAAATCTATGAGGTTGAACCTACTAATCGTTTAAACTTGCACACTCGCAGCTGATTAAACTAGTCTGTGTACGTTCCACCCCCCATACAAGATCTCCACAGATTAAATTTGTACACTGCTCTTTGTATGAGCAGTGTTAGAGGCAAAGTTGTGCCTTTGTGATCAAGCTGCACTTAATAATTAAAAGAGTCACTTATTGCGAGCTGATAAGAAACACAAGGGCAAATACAATTGCGTTCTTAATATGCTTAGTGCACGTTGGCTTTAGGAGCAGAGATATCTATCAGCAAAAATGTATCGTGAATATACCTAATACAGCTAGAGGTCGGTTGTAACTTATTAGGCAATAGCCACAATCGTAATTATATTGTCCAGTTATATTACACTATAAGTTTTAAAGTCGGTTACTACAAGAGGAATAGCACTTAAAACAATATTCGGTGCCAGCACAGTACATTAACACATAGTTAAATCTGAGCGTTCATTATTTCAAGTGAAATGTTTGCTGACTACAGTAATTTGCGGTAGCCTAAGGCTGTCTAAAAACACAGGAGCTCCTAGGACTCCTCACCATTGCCCTATCGTCCCTTATTATACCAATACCACACACTCACATATGCCTATACTCACATGTGCACAAACACACTCCCTCTTACACACCACCATTGATAAAAAGAGAGAAGTGCTCAACCTGGGAATGAACAATAGCATAATAGCTTGTTCTATGGCTAGTTACCACCCTAGAAGCAGCATCTATTTGCTCAACATGTGCCTTTCACAGAGAAGAACTTTCCTGTAGCATATGAGTCTGATCCTGACTTAACAGGACAGTCCAGCCCTGAAATACCAGGCAATCCCTCTCTGAACGAGAGAAATGGCAAAACCCCAGACGTACATTTCGGCCTATTCTGGGCCTCGTCAGTGAGGTGCAGCGATATCCCTCTAGGCACACTGAGCAATGGGTCCATGTCTGGATTGCCGTATCACACTTAGGGAGACTTCCCTAAGAGTCATAATTTACATAAATAAAAAGAGAGAAGCGCTCAACCTGGGAATGAACAATAGCATAATAGCTTGTTCTATGGCTAGTTACCACCCTAGAAGCAGCATCTATTTGCTCAACATGTGCCTTTCACAGAGAAGAACTTTCCTGTAGCATATCAGTCTAATCCTGACTTAACAGGACAGTCCAGCACTGAAATACCAGGCAATCCCTCTCTGAACGAGAGAAATGGCAAAATCCCAGATGTACGTTTCGGCCTATTCTGGGTCTCATCAGTGAGGTGCAGCCATATCCCTCTAGGCACATTGAGCAACGGGTCCACGTCTAGATTCCCGCATCTCTCTTTTAATTTATGCATATTATGACTCTTAGGGAAGTCTCCCTAAGTATGATGCGGGAATGCAGACGTGGACCCATTGCTCAGTGTGCCTAAAGGGATATGACTGCACCTCACTGACAAGGCCTCCACTAGGCTGAAATATACGTCTGGGGTTTTGCTGTTTCCCTTGTTCAGAGAGAGATTGCCTGGTATTTTGGGGCTGGACTATACTGTTAAGTCAGGATCAGACTGAAATGCTACAGGAGAGTTCTTCTCTGTGAAAAGCACATGTTGAGCAAAAAGAGGCTGCTTCTTGGGTGGTAACTAGCCATAGAACAAGCTATTATGCTATTGCTCATTCCCAGGTTGAGTGCTTCTCTTATTTAATTTATGCAAATTATGACTCTTAGGGAAGTCTCCCTTAGTGTGATGCGGGAATCCAGACGTGGACCCTTTGCTCAGTGTGCCTAGAGGGATATGGCTGCATCTCACTGACGAGGTCCACACTAGGCGAAACGTACATCTGGGGTTTTGCTGTTTCCCTTGTTCAGAGAGGGATTGCCTGGTATTTCGGAGCTGGACTATACTGTTAAGTCAGGATCAGACTGATATACTACAGGAAAGTTTTTATCTGTGAAAAGCACATGTTGAACAAAAAAAGGCTGCTACTTGGGTGGTAACTAGCCATAGAACAAGCTATTATGCTATTGTTCGTTCTCAGGTTGAGCGCTTCTCTCTTTTAATTTATGCAAATTATGGGTCTTAGGGAAGTCTCCCTAAGTGTGATGCTGGAATCCAGACATGGACCAGTTTGCTCAGTGTGCCTAGAGGGATATGGCTGCAATTCACTGACGAGGCCCACACTAGGCCGAAACGTACGTCTGGGGTTTTGCTGTTTCCCTTGTTCAGAGAGGGATTGCCTAGTATTTTGGGGCTGGACTGTACTGTTAAGTCAGGATCAGACTGATATACTACAGGAAAATTTTTATCTGTGAAAAGCACATGTTGAGCAAAAAGAGGATGCTTCTTGGGTGGTAACTAGCCATAGAACAAGCTATTATGCTATTGTTCATTTCCAGGTTGAGCGCTTCTCTCTTTTAATTTACACCACCATTGATGTTGCAAAAACATGATCTATATGAAAACGTATGCCAGGTGCATTGGTTGAGCTAAAAGGTGTGTGCCATATAGCTCAGGGCTGGCAACTTTAATCCTAAACAGCCACCAACAGTCCTGGTTTTAATTTTCTCCCTGCAGAGAAACACACAGCATACGTTCTGATGCTTTTTTTTTTTTTTTTACTGCAGAGAGAATGGTAAAACCAGGGCTGTTGGTGTTTTTTTTAGGAGTTAGTAACCCCTGATATAGATAATGCAGTTTTTTTCTGCTCCGGTTATTACTTATCTATAACAGGTAAGAGTTTTATGAAATTGCTAATTCTCATTGATTCCCCCATGCTCTTAAAATACTAAAAGCCTCAACTGTAAATTGGTACTAGATGACTATAGTTAAAATGTCATAAAGATACAGTATATAAATAATCTAATGCTTTAGGGCATTTTCTTATTGGAGTGTATATACTGTATGTATAGCACTATATAACCACATAGTTAAAGGCAGCTCTGGAGCACTGCTAATCCTGATCTGAACTTGGCCAGTGACTGGTGGATATGCACATATGCTGTCCCTGCTAGGCTCAGTGGCCAAGTTTAGATTGGGGCCTGAAAGGCACTGTTCTCCAGAGCTGACTTTAACTAGGTGATTAACCCCTATGCTCTAACACACTAGCAGTTTCTGATTGCAGTTTTGTTTGTCTTGGAGAAATACATAACATGCAATCAGACAAAACAAAGTCCTAAATTGCTTAAAAAGTTGCAAAACATTAATAAAGAAATGTGCCTCTATGGAAAATAGCATTAACAAGGAAAATGCAAGCGTAGGCAATAGTGCCAGTGCATCTAGAGGAATCAATTACATCCCAATGTCCATAAAGAGAATGAAGATATTCCCCAGATTGAGTTTATTAGATTTATTATCATCTATAAGGAACCTTCACAACTGTTTATATCCATTTGCCACAGCAAACTGTTTGCAGAATATATTGGTTCTTCATAAACAAAAGTTAATTATAACGACTCCACATGTTGTCCCATATAATCACCAAGCAATGTCACTCAAGTGCAGCCACACTCCCTATTGGAATACAGAAAGAGTCAGCATACTATGAAAGAGTTAATTCCCATCGCTGCCGGAGGTAGCTTACTGCTGATTTGATGGAAAGGAGAATTCCTGTGTCCAGGAAACAGAAATAGCCAAAACTTGCAGTTGCCAGTTAAATGTTACGCCACACTGAGCGAGATCAAGAAACCACACACTGATCACTGAGTTAATAAAACATAAACATGATAAATAGGATCGCTCCTGCAGGCAGAGGAATGACTGTGCACTTTAGGAGCACTTTAACAATACAATACAATAGGTTTGTGACAATTTGTGCTTGGCTTTGTTAAGCCTCAGGATCTTGAATAAACATTGAATTGTGAGGTCTAGTGAGGAATAGTGAGGAATAGTTAAACAAGTATTTATTAATCTATGCTGCTGTTCTCAATAAATCATGATTTATATTGTTGATGGAACACTCCTTTTTTATTCTAACCTAAAACCTGTAGGTAAAAAGTGTTCGTTGGTTGGTGACACAGATAAGGATTGTTCTTATCACTTTGTCATTTTGTTGAGTGGAGAGAGCATTGCTTTGCAAAAGAGGAAGTTTAAAGGGACATTAAACTAAAAATGTAATCACACATGCAGGCCAGATTACAAGTGGAGTGCTATTTAGCGTTTTCATGTGAGCTTAAACTTTGCTAGAAGTAATCTGTTTGCGCACGTCAGGTTGTGCGCGTATTACAAGTTGAAAGTAAAACATTTTCATGCAAGTGAAAACTGATGCAAGCTAACTAAATATTGCAACCACGTTAACGTATTTTCCCCATAGAAGTCAACGGAGAGGGCAGAATAAAAACCTAACACCTATTGCTCATGCACTAACCCGACAGGAGTTATGAATATTTCACATTCCAATGTTCCTCACATACAGGACAATGTATTTTTTATTGTAAATACATACTTCTCTGTATATACCTATAGATATAAAGTTATAGATATCTATTTCACATTCACATTATCCCATAAATAGATATTTAATAATAAAATTAAAAAAAATTCTATGTGAAGAACAATAACACTCAAATTATTTTAAAATGTGTTTTATGTACAGATATTTTTTAAATATATACAGATATTTTTTAAATGTTTTTTAGATCTAAGGTAATTAGCTCACGGATAGATGTGAAAGGTACCTATAAATGTGGACATCCTAGGTGTAAAGCGTGTGAACACATTGTACAAACTAAACAATTCAAATTCTTTACAGCTGGTGCAAATTCTGAGTTTCATAAATTGTTCAACTACATTGTAACGTCCGTGCCTGGGATTGAACCCTGGACCTCAAGTTATTGGTTCTCTTGCCTTCCCTCTGGAGGCACAGGAAGGGGCTGACTCAGGCTGAGAGTTTCTTTGTGCTGCTGGCTGTACTGACTAGCTTTCTGGCTCCACCTGCTTGCCAGGTGCAGGTAGTTACTCATCAGCACTGCTATAAAAGCAGCCTCACAGACCACTCCCTGTCCTGGCTTTGTTGTTCATTCACTCTGTTTGTGCCTCTGCTCTGGTTCTTGAATTCACGTTATTTTGGTGTATTTCCTGGCATCTGATCTCGGCTTGTTTACTGACCTTTCTACTGTATAAACCCTTTGCTTGGAGAAAGATCGGACTGCTTCCCTGGAAAACTGAATTCGGCTTGTCTTCTAACTCTTCTCTTGTTATCAGCCTGTCACAGGTTCCTGTGTATCCAGTGTCACAAACCTATCACTGCAGTATCCTGCTCCAGTACCCAAGCCCTGCAAAGGATATCTGCCAAGCACCATTCTCCTGCTCCAGTACCCAAGCCCTGCAGAGCGTGTCTACCAAGCACCAGTATTCTGCTTTGGTACTCAAGCTCTGCAGAGGGCATCTGTCAAGTACCAGTATCCTGCTCCAGTATCCAAGCTCTGCAGAGGTCATCTGCTAAGCATAAGTATCCTGCTGCAGTACCCAAGCCCTAAAAAGCACGTCTACCAAGCACTAGTATTCTGCCTTGGTACTAGAGCTCTGCAGAGGTCAACTGCCAGTGCCAAGTACCAGTATCCTGCTCCAGTATCCAAGCTCTGCAGAGGTCATCTGCCAAGCACCAGTGTCCTGCTCCAGTCATCGGCCTAGAGTGGGCACTCCAGTCCTCGGCCCCAGAGTGGGCACTATTTCAGACTTTGGCTCCAGGGTGGGCATTACTGCTGTCAAGTCATGTGGCTTTCACCAAGGCTCCAAATCCTGTGTCCAGAATTTGACTCTATAGTTTCCTGTACAATAAACCTGCCTTGTCGGTCTTTTACAATCATACCTAAAAAGGGTAGTTCCTCAAAGAAACCCATCTCACTGGCCCATTTTAGTGTCCAAGATGGATTTAAGTCTGACAACTCTACTTTTGAACTTCAAACCCCTGAACCCGCTCTGCTGAGTGTGACAGGTCAATTTAGCTTGGTTCACCCAATGTAAATTGCAGTACATAGGTATGACCACTAAGGAAGTTCAAACAAGAATTAGAGAGCATTTAGCTAATATTTGTCAAAACCAAGATTGTTCAGCTTTGGGTTCACACTAGTGAGCACACACAAGATGTTAACACTTTTTCTTGCTGAGCAATTGAGTAAGTGATCAGACCTAGGAGAGGAGGAGATAGGATCTCAATTTTAGAGAAACACAAACGGCTAGATTACGAGTCTTGCGTTAGCCTTAAAAAGCAGCGTTGAGATGTCCCAACTCTGCTTTTTAACGCCCGCTGGTATTACGAGTCTGGCAGGTACAGGTGTTCCACTCACTTTTCTTCCGCGACTCAAGCATACCGCAAATCCCCTTACGTCAATTGCGTATCCTATCTTTTTAATGGGATTTGCCTAATGCTGGTATTACGAGTCTTGGAAGAAGTGAGCGGTAGATCCTCTCCTGTTAAGACTTCTACCGCATTTAATAGTCAGTAGTTTTATGGGCTAACGCCGTAACATAAAACTCTTAACTAAAGTGCTAAAAAGTACACTAACACCCATAAACTACCTATTAACCCCTATACCGAGTCCCCCCCCCCCCCCACATCGGAAACACTTTAATAAATATATTAAACCCTTATCTGCCGACCGGACATCGCCACCACTTTAATAAATATAATAACCCATAAACCGCCGCACTCCTGCCTCGCAAACACTAGTTAAATATTATTAACCCCTAATCTGCCGTCCCTAACATCGCCGACACCTAACTACATTTATTAACCCCTAATCTGCCACCCCCAACGTCGCTGCTATATGAAAGGTATTAACCCCTAAATCTAAGTCTAACCCTAACCCTAACACCTCCCTAACTTAAATATAATTTAAAATAATTTAAATAAAATTACTACAATTAAATAAATTAATCCTATTTAAAACTAAATAAAACTAAATACTTACCTGTAAAATAAACCCTAAGCTAGCTACAATATAACTAATAGTTACATTGTAGCTAGCTTAGGGTTTATATTTATTTTACAGGCAACTTTGTATTTATTTTAACTAGGTACAATAGTTATTAAATAGTTATTAACTATTTAATAACTTCCTAGTTAAAATAAAGACAAATATACCTGTAAAATAAATCCTAACCTAAGTTACAATTACACCTAACACTACACTATCATTAAACTAATTACCTAAACTACCTACAATTAATTACAATTAAATTAAATAAACTAAAGTACGAAAAAAAACACTAAATTACAGGAAAAAAATAATAATTACAATTTTTTTAAACTAATTACACCTACTCTAATCCCCCTAAAAACATAAAAAGCCCCCCAAAATAATAAAATTCCCTACCCTATACTAAATTACAAATAGCCCTTAAAAGGGCCTTTTGTGGGGCATTGCCACAAAGTAATCAGCTCTTTTACATGAAAAAACAAATAACCCACCACCCACACACCCAACCCTACTCTAAAACCCACCCAATCCCCCCTTAAAAAACCTAACACTAACCCCTTGAAGATCACCCTACCTTGAGCTGTCTTCACCTAGCCGGGCACAAATGGACCTCCAGAGGGGCAGAAGTCTTCATCCGATCGGGGCAGAAGAGGTCCTCCAAGCAGCAGAAATCTTCATCCAGACGGCATCTTCTATCTTCATCCATCCGGAGCGGAGTGGGTCCATCTTCAATCCAGCCGACGTGGAGCCATCCTCTTCAAACGAAGTCCAAGCGAAGAATGAAGGTTCCTTTAAATGACGTCATCCAAGATGGCGTCCCTTGAATTCTGATTGGCTGATAGGATTCTATCAGCCAATCGGAATTAAGGTAGGAAAAATCCTATTGACTGATCCAATTAGCCAATAGGATTGAAGTTCAATCCTATTGGCTGATCCAATCAGCCAATAGGTTTGAGCTTGCATTCTATTGGCTGTTCCAATCAGCCAATAGAATGCGAGCTCAATCCTATTGGCTGATTGCATTTAATTTAATTGTAATTAATTGTAGGTAGTTTAGGTAATTAGTTTAATTATAGTGTAGTGTTAGATGTAATTGTAACTTAGGTTAGGGTTTATTTTACAGGTACTTTTGTACTTATTTTAGCTAGGTAGTTATTAAATAGTTAATAACTATTTAATAACTATTCTACCTAGTTAAAATAAATACAAAGTTGCCTGTAAAATAAATATAAATCCTAAGCTAGCTACAATGTAACTATTAGTTATATTGTAGCTATCTTAGGGTTTAGATGTGGTATTGAGGTAAGATGTGGGCTAAATTTTGCTCTACGCTCATCATTTTTTTGCAGCTAACGCCAGGTTTAAAAAAACCTGTAATACCAGCGTTGTCTTAAGTGAGCGGTGGGAAAAAAAGGCCCGTTAGCAACGCACCCCTGTTACCGCAAAACTTGTAATCTCGATGAAAGTATTTTGGATATACAGTCTTCAAACTCGCATTCCTATGTGGTTTAAGTATTTTTTTAATGATTGATTTTTATTAGAAGTATTCATTTTGCGAAACTGTGGACCCAGAAACAAATATAATATGATATAATAAAACAAAATTCTGCCCGTTTCCTCTAACTTAAAGGGACAGTCTAGTCAAAATTAAACTTTCATGATTCAGATAGGGAATGTAATTTTAAACAACTTTCCAATTCACTTTTATTATCAAATTTGCGTTATTCTCTTGGTATTCTGTGTTGAAAGCTAAACCTAGGTAGGCTCATATGCTAATTTCTAAAACCATGAAGGCCAGCCCTTATTTCAATGCATTTGACAGTTTTTCACAGCTAGAGGGCATAAGTTAATGTGTTTCATATAGATAACTTTGTGATCATGCCTGTGGATTTACAAGTGAGAGGGAACTGATTGGCATTTAGCATGTCTGTCAAAATAACTGAAATAAGGGGGCAGTCTGCAAAGGCTTAGATACAAGGTAATCACAGAGGTAAAATGCAATCAGCCAATAGGATTGAAGTTCAATCCTATTGGCTGATCCAATCAGCCAATAGGATTGAGCTGGCATTCTATTGGCTGTTCCAATCAGCCAATAGAATGCCAGCTCAATCCTATTGGCTGATTGCATCAGCCAATAGGATTTTTTCTACCTTAATTCCGATTGGCTGATAGAATTCTATCAGCCAATAGGAATTGAAGGGACCCCATCTTGGATGACATTTAAAGGAACCTTCATTCAGTCATCGGCCGTGGTTTGAAGAGGATGCTCCGTGTCGGATGTCTTGAAGATGGACCCACTCCGCGCCGGATGGATGAAGATAGAAGATGCCGTCTGGATGAAGACTTCTGCCTGTCTGGAGGACACTTCTGCCGGATTTGTTGAGGACTTCTGCCCGGTTGGGTGAAGACTTCTCAAGGTAGGGTGATCTTCAAGGGGTTAGTGTTAGGTTTTTTTAAGGGGGGATTGGGTGGGTTTTAGAGTAGGGTTGGCTGTGTGGGTGGTGGGTTTTAATGTTGGGGGGTATTTGTACTTTTTTTTTACAGGTAAAAGAGCTGATTACTTTGGGGTAATGCCCCGCAAAAGGCCCTTTTAAGGGCTATTTGTAATGTAGTGTAGGGTAGGGCTTTTTTTATTTTGGGGGGCTTTTTTATTTTGTTAGGGGGATTAGATTAGGAGTAATTATTTTAAAAATCTTGTAATTATTTTATTATTTTCTGTAATTTTGTGGGTTTTTTTGTACTTTAGATAATTTTATTTAATTGTAATTAATTCTATTTAGTTTAGGTAATTAATTTAATTATAGTGTAGTGTTAGGTGTAAGTGTAACTTAGGTTAGGTTTTATTTTACAGCTACTTTTGTCTTTATTTTAACTAGGTAGTTATTAAATAGTTAATAACTATTTAATAACTATTGTACCTAGTTAAAATAAATACAAAGTTGCCTGTAAAATAAAAATAAACCCTAAGCTAGATACAATGGCCCATAGTTATCAAGGTCTGTCGGACCTGATCCGACAGTGTGGATCAGGTCCGAAAGACCTCGCTGAATACGGCGAGCAATACGCTCGCCATATTCAGCATTGCACCAGCAGCTCACAAGAGCTGCTGTGCAACGCCGCCCCCTGCAGACTCATGGCCAATAGGCCACCAGCAGGGGGGGTGTCAATCAACCCGATCGTACTCAATCGGGTTGATTTCCGGCGATGTCTGTTCGCCTGCTCAGAGCAGGCTGACAGGTTATGGAGCAGCGGTCTTTATGACCGCTGCTTCATAACTGCTGTTTCTGGCGAGCCTGCAGGCTCACCAGAAATATGGGGCATCAAGCTCCATTCGGAGCTTGATACATATGCCCCAATGTAACTATTTGTTATATTGTAGCTAGCTTATGGTTAATTTTATAGGTAAGTATTTAGTTTTAAATAGGAATAATTTAGTTAATTGTAGTAATTTTATTTAGATTTATTTAAATTATATTTAAGTTAGGGGGTTTTAGGGTTAGGGTTAGACTTAGATTTAGGGGTTAATAACTTTATTATAGTGGCGGTGACGTTGGGGGCGGCAGATTAGGGGCTAATAAATGAAGGTAGGTTGCAGCGACATAGGGGGCTGCAGATTAGTGGTTAATAAATAAAATTTAGGTGTCAGCAATGTTGGGAGCAGCAGATTAGGGGTTCATAAGTATAATGTAGGTGTCGGCGGTGTCCGGAGCGGCAGATTAGGGGTTAATAATATAATGCAGGTGTTGGCGATGTCGGGGGCGGCAGATTAGGGGTTAATAAGTGTAAAATTAGGGGTGTTTAGACTCGGGGTTCATGTTAGGGTGTTAGGTGTAGATATAAATTTTATTTCCCCATAGGAATCAATGGGGCTGCGTTAGGAGCTTTACGCTGCTTTTTTGCAGGTGTTAGGTTTTTTTTCAGCCGGCTCTCCCCCATTGATTCCTATGGGGAAATTCTGCACGAGCACATTTTACCTGCTTACCGCTAACATAAGCAGCGCTGGTATTGAGGGGAGATGTGGAGCAAAATTTTGCTCTTCACTCAATTTTTTGCGGCTAACGCCGGGTTTATAAAAACCCGTAATACCAGCGCTGTCTGTAAGTTAGCGGTGAGCATAAACTGCTCGTTAGCACTGTACCCCTGTTAACGCAAAACTCGTAATCTAGGTGTATGATTGCAAATCTAATGATATGTTTAACAATGATTTTCTTTATAGGCAGTTCAGAGGTTATTTTTTTTATATACTGTGAGGAATGTACGTTAGGCAAATGTCTATGATTACGGCTTACACCGAAATGCGTCAATTGTCGACAGCTTTGTATGACCTGCACATTTTTCAATGGATTTTTAATGATTTCAATAAAGCATGTTGTTTTAACACCATGCCAAATGCTTTTCTTGCGGGACATTGTATTTAATGAATATCGGCTTTTATGATCACCCATTATTTCCTCAATAGCCGTGGCACTGGTTATTATTATCCACCTCATCAAAACCATACTCTGTTGCGCGACGTTATTGGACAGCATCAGAAGCAGGATTTTGCAGAGTGAGTTTTGGCATTTATGCCTATGGTGCTACAGTTGAGAAGACTGGCTGGGGGGTAAAGGATAGCTGGGGGGGGGGGGCAATTGCTATATATTTGGACAAAAGAACCATGTATAAATACTCTTGATGTCACATTTCGGATTGCTCATGGAAGTGTATGTATGTATATACAAGTAATAGTGCTCTCACATATGACAGGTATCTGCCATTATATGATAACTATTTGATTCATGGATATAAGGATTGTTCTTGGACATGGAGAGGTTTCCTTCTCTGTTTATGCTATTGTGTTTTTTGCTGATATATACTGTTCATATATAAAAATGATTTCTTAAAATGTTGCACTTTGGAATAAAAAAGAAAATGATATTAAAATGTTACAGGTGTAGTAAATACAGTATTGTATGGTTATTTATGTAACACTATCTAGGGCTCAATTTATCAAGCCCTTCTCTCCCTTTGACTGCAGTTTCACACAAGCAAACCTGCGATCAGGATTCTTCAAGCAGCGGTCTTCTGAATGCTATTTCCCTGCCTCTTAGGTGGAGAACTACAATCTCCCTGGTCTTTTCTGACAAGGGAGGTTGACAGCACCTGCCACACACAGCCAAGGGGCAGGGTTGCACGTGAACGCACAGGATTGCTGCCCACCAAAGGAGAAGCCGGGCAGACTGGGGTGAATATGTATGCCCATGTCTACCACAGAATAATAAATTGAGCCCTTACTGCTCATTTGTATGAAAAGGGCAGGTTCCAGAAGCTGATAAGCGAGTTAGTCACTTTTATGGACCTGTGATATGTCTGAGATGTTTTTTTTCTATGGTCATCTGATTAAGGAGAGCAGACTGGTAAACATGTAATATGATACCATCAGATAGCATGATGCTCTCGGTTGTGTCTGAAAGTCAATCAAGTCAAGTCAAGAATACTTTATTAGCATGCCATTATTACATGTTTTTCCAAAGTAATATGTTACAATAAAAACAGATAACAGTTTATTACATAGGAGTATAGTGGGGTAAATATGTTGACACTTAATTTTTACTGATTGTGGCTTCTGGTCATGTGACAGATTATTACATATTTTGCTACTATCCTGGTAGCTTTGTTTTCTCTCCTATAAGTATACACAGTTTTTCTTGTGCATGCATCTGTGGAAGGTCTGTTATTTCTGTTGTTATTTCTGGGATGTATTCATCCCTTAAGAGTTTGTATCTTGTATAGTACAAGAGGAAGTGCACTTCAGTCTCTATGTCCCCACTGTCACACTGCACACACTAAATCCAAAAAATGGAAAACAGTACACTTCCAATACTGGGGCACGGAACTAATGACCTGCCAAGTGCTTATAAAAGTACAAAATCAATGCAAATTCCAGCCTCCAAAAAATTAAAAGGACCTTTAGTTTCTTTTAATTTGATCCACAGGTAAAAATACAACGTTTTCAGGCGTGCAATAGGCCCTTATACATGACTAAGAGCCTATTGCAGGCATGAAACGCTGTATTTTTTCCATTTTTGGAGGCTGGCATTTGCATTGATTTTGCACTTTTGTAAACACTGCACACATTGTCTAGCTGCTATGGGCCTCCATTTTGCCTGACATCAGCCAGTCTCTATTTCCAGCTGGGGCTCAGAGATTATGTATTTAGTGAATATCTGTCTGTGCTTTTGGTTGGTTTTGTACTATCTTTGTAAAGACCTATAACACTCCAGCTTGCTCTGCTGTCCAGTCTGTTCCTCACAGTGCTCCAGAGCTGTTTGTAAGGTGTTTGGTGACACTCTCTAATGGGCTGTGCGTTCATTGATGTGGTTTTGCAGGTCTGATATATATTTCCTAAATGTTTTTGATGCTGGGTCACAGAGTACTTGGTGGTGGAGTCTACTTGTGTCACTATTTGGGAGGTGACATCAGAATTTGTATACCTTTTTTTTACATTGGTAGCAGCAATGGGAATCTCCTCAGCTCTGCTCTGCACCCATTGTTAGGGGCGCTCCTGTGAACCTGCAGTGCAAATTTACATAACTGTAGATGTGCAATTTCTGTGAGTTGTGTCCCATTCTTGGTAGATCTTGGTCAGTTTTGAGCCCAAACCCCACAGCCATACAGCAGGATTGGTACAATTGTGCTTTCAAACTTAAGTAAAAGGCTCTAAGGACTTTTTCTTCCAGTATTTTGATGCTTCTTGATGCACTCAGTGTAAGGCCAAGATAGTTATAATCAAACGTGTGCTCAAAAATAAATTTTTGCTGGAGTTTTTTTGGCTTCTGGAAAATCATGACCTTAGTTTTTTCCATATTCACTTCCAGGGCCCATTACTCCTGCAGTATGCCTGCAGTAGGTCTAGTTTTTCCTGCAAACCAACTGCTCTGGGGGACAGGATGAGCAGGTCATCTGCAAATAAGAGACAATGGATCTCCTTCCCATTCAGGGATATACCTGGTGGTGTGTATCCCTCCAATACTGTGGACAGATCATCACAGGATGAAAAGTTTGGGCTGAGGCTGCATCCTTGTGTTACACCTCTCATTTGTTAAAATGTCTTTGTTTATAGTTTGCTTGTTTTTAATTTACACCTGATGGATGAATACATTATCTGTATGATGCCATATATTTTGCCACCAATTCCACTTTGCAGCAGTTTCATGTATAGACTAGGGTGCCAGATTAAGTCAGATGCTTTTTTGAAATCCACAAGACATGCAAACACCTTCCCTGACAATGAGTTTTTCACATATTTATTAGTGATGGCTTGCAGGGTGAAGATGAGGTCTGTGGTTCTTTGTTTGGGGAGGAACCTGATTTGACTCCTATGCAGGGTTCCGCTGTCTGTTAGAAGTTTTCATATTGACTGGTTCAATATTGTGCAGGAGTCGGAGAGTTTGCTCACATTGCTGTTTTAATCCCAATGATCTATTTTTGTATGTGTACCAACTCCTTTCCTACACCTCTAATAAATAGGTCCCCTGTTGACAGAACCCAAAATCATAGTTTTAATAGTCAGGTGGATTCTTTGTTAGTGCTAGATTATCTTCTGATACCCCACCACTTGAGTACATGTGTATTGGGCTTATGGTTTGTGTATTCCTGTTGCATAAAGAAAGAGAAGCGCTCTGCCAGGAAAGAGCAACAGCTCAGTAGCTTGTTCTTTGGTGAGTTACCACTTAGGACAACCTTTATTAGCATAATTATGCTTTTGACACATGAGAACTTTCCTAAAGTATATCGGTCTGATCCTGCTCAGCACGATCAGTCCAGCCCAAAAATGCCAGGCAATCCTCCTCTGAATAAGGAACACGGCAATCCCAGATAAGCGTTTGTGTATTCCTGTTGCATTGCTTTCTTTCTTTCATTTTTGCAATAGAATATGCATTTGCAAATGTAGATGTATATTGTTGTCTGTTCCACATGTACACTGGTGGCGGACATTTCAGAATTTTTATGTTGGTGTTACCTGAGTTCTGTATTGTAAGCTTGTTTTTTCATTTTCAAATGTTTATAACTTTGCATGGGAATAATCAATTTGGCTGGGCTTTGGTATTGGTATATCTATTTGGCTTAAAAGAGCTGTGTACAATGGTTTCAATAGATTTTTGGGGTATTCAAAAATCTATTAAAAAACATTTTTACTCTTGTTTTCACATTTTTTTCTTTCTTTTATTTAACAACATTGAAAACTGAGAAAGTCTTAGAAAATAATCTTTTTTAATATAGCTGTGTGCGTGTTTATGCGAGAATCTGATTTTCTGATTACATTGCAAATATAATTATAATACCTTAATTAAGTCAAATAGCCACACATCTAATGCTTTGCTATTCTATACGAAAGGAGTCCAAAAAACATTCTAGTTGAAATAGATTTTCAGTTGGCAAAGTTGACGTTTTAATCCCAATGATCTATTTTTGTATGTGTACCAACTCCTTTCCTACACCTCTAATAAATAGGTCCCCTGTTGGTCTACCTACTTTGACAGACCCCAAAATCATAGTATTAATAGTCAGGTAGATTATTTGTTAGTGATAGATTATCTTCTGATACCCCACCACTGAAGTACGTGTGTACTGGGCTTATGGTTTGTGTATTCCTGCATTGCATAAAGGAAGAGAAGCACTCTACCAGGAAAGAGCAACAGCTCAGTAGCTTGTTCTTTGGCGAGTTACCATCTAGGACAACCTTTATTAGCATAATTATGCTTTTGACACATGGGAAATTTCCTCAAGTACATTATTATTCTTATTATCGGTTATTTGTAGAGCACCAACAGATTCCGCAGCGCTATAAACATAAGCGATATACAAGATAGCAATTATTGGGATCAAATGGGTAGAGGGCCCTGCCTAGAGTTGCACTTTTGTAGTCTGCTCTTGTGAAGGTGATATGCAAGCAGTTGGACTCTTAGGCTTACATTCTAAGGAGGTAGTGTAAGGGTTACGCCCGCTTCACAGTGCACAGTGTAGGTGATATACCTGCCCTGTGACCATGCTTTGCAGACCAGGTATCAGTGGTCAGATGGACCCTTGCCCCAACACTGTGTGCCAGACATAGCAGACTTATATGGCTTTGGCGTTGCTTTTTGGTAATTAGAAGGCTGCTAAATTCCACTGCGCACCACACGTGTTTTATGCCCAGCAGTGAAGGGGTTAATTAGGGGGCATGTAGGCAGCTTGTAGAGTTAATTTTAGCTTAAGTGTAGTGTAGTAGACAACCCAAAGTATTGATCTTGGCCCATTTTGGTATATTTCATGCCACCATTTCACCGCCAAATGCGATAAAATAAAAAAAAATTGTTCACTTTTTCACAAACTTTAGTTTTCTCACAGAAATTATTTACAAACAACTTATGCAATTATGGCATAAATAGTTGTAAATGCTTCTCTGGGATCCCCTTTGTTCAGAAATAGCAGACTTGTATAGGCAGCTTGTAGAGTTAATTTTAGCTTAAGTGTAGTGTAGTAGACAACCCAAAGTATTGATCTAGGCCCATTTTGGTATATCTCATGCCACCGCCAAATGCGATCAAATTTAAAAAAACTTAAATTTTTTCGCAATTTTAGGTTTCTCACTGAAATTATTTACAAACAGCTTGTGCAATTATGGCACAAATGGTTGTAAATGCTTCTCTGGGATCCCCTTTGTTCAGAAATAGCAGACATATATGACTTTGGCCTACCACACCAAATAAACAGTGGCACTAGACACACTTTAACTCTTATGGTTTATTTACATATATGTCAAAGAGTCAGCTTAAGTCAACCTATAAGTATCTAGAGGAAATGGTGCTTGTGCAAAAAGTAAATCCTAACAAGAAGGAAAAATTGATATATAGGATACCAAAATTCCCAAAGTATGCACTTACAGCACTCTGGGCCCTAAACTAAAGGACGGAAATCCCCAACAGGGTTTTAAAATATAACCTTTACTATAGAAATTTAAAAAACCAAATTGTTGGTTTATTGCACAAACGATTAAAAATACACTCCAGTACCAAGATCAGTGTGGTAGTAAGTTTATTAGATCACAAAGTATTATGATTAGGCCTGTATAAATTCCCAGTTATGAGTGATCTAAAGTGTAACCAATAACGTTCGCTAGTTACTGTTACTAAATAGCTTCTGACAAAGAGCTAATGCAAAGTATCTATTCTGGGTAAGTAATGATCTGAAAACCTGTGTCAGTATAATAAGCTTAACCTGTTGAATATAGTGTAAAGTAGGGTTTCGTTGCTGACACTCGATATTAAGAGTAGGTCAATTATATAGTAGTGTATAGCTTCCTATGCCCACCGGATTGTAAATATCACAGCAGGACCAGGATATATGGAAATTGCTAAATTCGTACTGACTCACACCTTTCCATAACTCATTCCAGTCACCGAATTAATTCACTATATCTAGTTGTCAACATACGTGATATTAGTGTGTCCAATGTGCATGTGGTTCAAGTCGATATTAATAATGAGTGGAAATTATATCAAGTGTGATATGAATTATACCTACCTCCAAATTTCTATTAGTTCAGGAGTTGCTAGATCTGCCAGTGATGTGTCAATGATAAATTCCAACTGACAGTAAAAGTCCCGTTATCAGTCTGGCAACTGCTGTTATATAAATGAGGACAGAGATATGTAGCATATACTAGATTAAATTCAGTGATAAGCAGTTGTGAATATAGTATCTGTAAATATAATTATCAAAGTTTGATGTTTAAACAAGTGTCTATTAACCTTTACATTCAAAAATAGTATTCACTATTAGAAAAAGTTGAACACAACCCCAGTTTTGTAGAAGGTTAATAATGTTAGTTAGTCTATATAGCTCGTGCCGCTAATATCCAGAAATTTATATTAACAGACATTCAATACTCATGGAGTTCGTTAGGCATATTTATATATTCTCAACCTCCGTTTCTAATTAGACTAAATCAGGCGCAGCACTAGCCAAGTTTGGTTAATGTTCTACAGTTTGTCAGCACAGCTTGTACTGTCCGTGTTGAAAAGTTAGATAAATGTTGCTAGGGTAATTAGGTTCATATGATATATACTCATTCAGAAATGTGAATAACACTGTAGACTAAGTCTGGCACAACCCAGACTGCATATAGGATTGATCTTCTAAAGTATGTTACCACAACTAGTGCTACGAGTCTTGAAAGGTTTGATGAACATAATGGGACTTTTACTGTCAGTTGGAATTTATCATTGACACATCACTGGCAGATCTAGCAACTCCTGAACTAATAGAAATTTGGATGTAGGCATAATTCATATCACACTTGATATAATTTCAGCTCATTATTAATATCGACTTGAACCACATGCACATTGGACACACTAATATCACGTATGTTGACAACTAGATATAGTGAATTAATTCGGTGACTGGAATGAGTTATGGAAAGGTGTGAGTCAGTACGAATTTAGCAATTTCCATATATCCTGGTCCTGCTGTGATATTTACAATCCGGTGGGCATAGGAAGCTATACACTACTATATAATTGACCTACTCTTAATATCGAGTGTCAGCAACGAAACCCTACTTTACACTATATTCAACAGGTTAAGCTTATTATACTGTCACAGGTTTTCAGATCATTACTTACCCAGAATAGATACTTTGCATTTGTCATAAGCTATTTAGTAACAGTAACTAGCGAACGTTATTGGTTACACTTTAGATCACTCATAACTGTGAATTTATACAGACCTAATCATAATACTTTGTGATCTAATAAACTTACTACCACACTGATCTTGGTACTGGAGTGTATTTTTAATCGTTTGTGCAATAAACCAACAATTTGGTTTTTTAAATTTCTATAATAAAGGTTATATTTTAAAACCCTGTTGGGGATTTCCGTCCTTTAGTTTAGGGCCCAGAGTGCTGTAAGTGCATACTTTGGGAATTTTGGTATCCTATATATCAATTTTTCCTTCTTGTTAGGATATATGACTTTGGCGTTGCTTTCTGGTAATTAGAAGGCCGCTAAATGCTGCTGCACATCACACGTGTATTATGGCTAGCAGTGAAGGGGTTAATTAGGTAGTTTGTAGGGAGCTTGCAGGGTTAATTTTAGCTTTAGTGTAGAGATCAGCCTCCCACCTGACACATCAGACCCCCTGATCCCTCCCAAACAGCTCCCTTCCCTTCCCCACCCCATAATTGTCCCCGCCATCTTAAGTACTGGCAGAAAGTCTGCCAGTACTAAAATAAAAGGTTTTAATTATTTTTTTTAGCATATTTACATATACTGTGGTGTAGCATCCCCCCTTAGCCACCAACCTCCCTGATCCCCCCCAAAACAGCTCTCTAACCCTCCTCGTCTGCCTTATTGGCGGCCATCTTGGGTACTGGCAGCTGTCTGCTATTATTTCACAGTAAAAAAAGTTTTTTTTTTTTTTTTAAATGTACACTACTGTTACACCAGATATGAGTGGTGGCACTGGGCAAGTGGGCACAGTATACGCTGTGAGCCTGACACACGCTGGCAGGCAGGCAACTGCAATTAGATTACACAGGGGAAAAAAAAAAAAGCAGACTGATGTTCTAGCCCTAAAAAGGACTTTTTGGGGTGCTGTCCTTACAGCAGAGATCAGATGAGTCCTTCAGGACTGTAGTGGACTCTGAATACACTAGCCTAGCTATCGATTTCCCTATTAACTCAGCAGCAGCTACACTGTCCCTCCTCTCACTAAGAATGCAGATTCCAAATTAATCTAAAATGGATGCTGTCCAGGAGGTGGGAGGGTCTGGGAGGGAGGGTCTGCTGCTGATTGGCTGTAATGTGTCTTCTGACTGTGAGGTAGAGGGTCAAAGTTTACTCAATGATAAAGAATAGGGGGCGGATCGAACATTGCATATGTTCGCCCGCCGCGGCGAACTTGAACACCGCCGGGAACTATTCGCCGGCGAACTATTTGCGACATCACTAGTGAGGTGTAAGGAAGATGAGCTTGGCAGAGGCATTCATTATTGATTGTAAAGGAGCTAGATGGCATCTAGGGAGACCAGAGAGGACGGAGTATCATTAGTCAAGGCGGGAAAGGATAAGAGAGTGGATTAAAATCTTAGTTGTGTCTTATGTAAGGAAATGTCTAATTTTAGAGATGTTTTTAAGGTGGAAGTGGCAGGATTTATCCAAGGCCTGAATGTGAGGAGTGAAAAAAAGATCTGAGTCAAGTGTGACTCCAAGACATCGGGCATGCGGGGTAGGGGTAATGATGGAGTTGTCGACAGTTATATAGAGATGGGGGTGGAAATTTTAGAAGAAGGGGGAAAATAAGGAGCTCAGTTTTGGAGAGATTTAGCTTAAGGTAGTGAGAGGACATCAAGGAAGAGATGTGAGAAAGACAATTAGTGACACGGGTTAGCAAGGAAGGAGATAGGTCTGGAGCAGAGATGTAGATTTGAGTGTAGTTGGCATACAAATGATATTGAAACCGGTGGGACTTTATTAGGGAACCTGGTGATGGTGTGTAGATTGAGAAGAGTCTGATCCTGCTCAGCACGGTCAGGCCAGCCCCAAAATACCAGGCAATCCTCCTCTAAACAATGAACACCACAACCCCAGATGAGCATTTGTGTATTCCTGTTGCATTTCTTTCTATCTTTCATTTTTGAAATAGAATATGCATTTGCACATATGGATGCATATTGTTGTCTGTTCCACATGAACACAAGTGGCGGACATTTCAGAATTTTTATGTTGGTGTTACCTGAGTTCTGTATTGTAAGCTTGTTTTATTATTTTCATATGTTTATAACTTTGCATTGGGATAATCAATTTGGCTGGGCCTTGGTATATCTATTTGGGTTAAAAGAGCTGTGTACAATGCTTTCAATAGATTTTTGGGGTATTTAAAAATCCATTAGAAAACAGTTTTCACTCTTGTTTTCACGTTTTTTTTTCTTTCTTTTATTTAACAACTTTGAAAACTGAGAAAAGTCTTAGAAAATAATCTTTTTTATTATAGCTGTTTGCGTGTTTATGTGAGAATCCGATTTTCTGATTATATTGCAGATATAATTATAATACCTTAATTAAGTAAAATAGCCACATATCTAATGCTTTGCTATACTATTACAAAAGGAGTCCAAAAAACATTGTAATTGAAATAGGTTTTCAGTTGGCAAACTCAAATAGACTGGAATGTGATCCCAAAATAGCTAAAATGCATTTTAAAGCGGTACAAAATTGTTGGTGGGCGCCATGCAAAAACATGAAAAGTATTTTTTCCTGGAATGGAAGAGAGTTTTAAATGGGATTTATATGATAAATAAAGACAGTGTATGTAAATACAAAAGTTAGAAAACCACACTAAAACTAATAGATTGATTTTTTAATCCAGGAAAAGCCAGTTTCTACACCTAACCTTCTTGCTATGATACCTTGAATTAAAATGACTTTTACCCAAGGGATTTAAAGGACATGAAACCCAAAAAGTTTGATGATTCAGATACAGCATACCACCTAAAACAACTTTCCCATTTTACTTTTATTAGCTAATTTGTTTTGTTCTCTTGGTATCCTTTGATGAAAAGCATACCTCGGTAGGCTCAGGAGCAGGGAACTAGAATTAATTCAAACGTTTATTCCAGCAGCCCTCAACACATGGGTAAAATCAAGGAGGAAAGACCATACCAGTCTTGCTACACCTTCACATACAGGACAAAAAGAGAATGAAGCAAAATTGATAATAGAAGTAAATTGGAAAGTTGTTTAAAATGATATGTTCTGTCTGAATCATTAAAGAAAAATTGTGGATTTTATGTCCCTTTAAGTTCTTATTTATGTTCAAAAGACAGGAAATGCTGAACATAACCCTTCCCACCAACCGATCATAAATGCCATCATTTCTGATACAGCATATGACACCCACTATAAGCATTAATGACATCATTACATCACATGACACGTGATAACACATTACATCATCCATAATGTAATTGTTAGCATCAGAGATCAAATTTATATCATTGTTAATTTAAAACTTTGAAGGAAAAAAAGGGTTTACAAAAATCCTCAGATAATTATTTTTTTATTTTCTTATACTAGTATACAATTTGTAACATAGTATTTTTTAAAATGTGAACTCTTTAAACATTTTGGATTTAAAGGGACAGTAAACCTTCAGAAAAAATAAACTATTTAATCAAACATATATTAAAATGATTTTTCCTAATTATATGTTGTTATTTTTTTTAAACGTTTTAATCTAATAAACTCAATATAAAAATTCCCTATTTTGCACTCCCTCCATTTACCTAATTATGCAAAGCCATTTACGGATGGCTCTACATATAGCCCTCGGGAGCGTGCACCTCCATATTTAATCCCATGATTCCTTTCTTTTAGCAAGGCTGTCAGTAGGAGTAGTATTTGTCTCTGTCTCTAACATAGTCACGTGAATCTCGGTGCCCGAATGAGTAGTGTTTAGCAAGTGCACATTCTTTTTTACAAGCTTCACACTAAAGAGACATGCGTGTATGTTTTAGTCCCAGTGCACATGTGGCCAGGATCACGCATTGCCGCTTAGCATATTCACTTAGCTAATTTGAATAATCAATCTCATTGGTCAACTGCTTAGAGCCATTTCAGTGACTGTCTGCCAAGGCTGTCTGCTAATGAGAGATAGCAGCATGAAGTGGTTTATTCAAAACAGAAAAAGTATGGTAATTTATATGTAATGCTCTTAAATATACACACGCAATGTATTATCTATGTACTTTGTTTTCATTATTAGGTTTTTACTGTGTCCTAAAGATCATTGGGTAAGAATATTGCTTAACACTTCTAAAGTCCCATTACAGTCAAGTAGTGGTCAAGGTGGGTTGGATGACGATGCTACAGATTTTATCAGGTCTCAACATCTTCAAACTATTACATCAAAAGAAAAAAAAACCCTATTAAGAGAATATCTATACCTAATATCATTGATTTTTCCCCTCCTCCTCATATGTGATAAACAACCTAAAATCAGCAACATTGAAGTATTTTATACAAGTCACAGTTACAGAGTTGTGTTTTTAACTATTGTTCTGGTACGCTAGATACAACTTCTATTTCTGCTGCCTTTTTTAACTACAACTAGTAAAAGCTAAATTTTAAGTGGACAAATATAAACTTTATGTGTAGAAAGAGCATACTTTTCCCTATTCTCTTAATAGGGTTTTTTTTTCTTTTGATTTAAATGTTGTAATATGCTCTAAGCACACTCCCAGCAAGTAACCTCATTCTATAATATAGACAACAAGGTCAGCTGGGAGACAGCATTTTTGCCTTTTCCAGCAGTTCTGGAATCACTTCCCTTTGTTTTGTTATATATATCTTCAAACTATTGATAACTCTTTATTTTTATATAGTTGTACAGTCAATCCTTGTAAAAATGATGTAGATGGCATTTAACAAATTATTTATCTGAATAGCGTGAAATTGATTGTATTCCTTAACATTTAAGACTACTTTATTAAACAACAGCTACATTTTATCACTGTCTTATTCATTAACTAAATTAATTATTCAGCAAATAAGGGTCTAGTTTATATGGTTTTTTTAATCCCATCAGGGAAAATAACAGTTTGAGGAAATTTGGTATAATACTTATTAGTCAAGCTAATAACACTTTGATTGCACAGTATATCCAGCTGCTTTTAAGCTCTATGGAGCAGGGTCCTCCTCTACCTCATTGATTCATTTATATTGGTCTGCTTTATTTATCTGTATTTTTCTCTTTCTTTTTTTAAACTCATTGCATACCCCTCATGTAACAGCACTGTGGGATTTGGAGGCAAGTATCAAATAAATAATTATATATATATATATATATATATATATTTATATGAAATGGCATACCCTACCAATGTGATTCCATAGGACAACGGGCAGATTTTCATGATTTCTAAACTAGAGCACTGGCTACTAACCAGCTCTCACCAATCAGCTGATTATTTCACCTGTGTTCTAGTTTAGATATAAATCTGTGGTTGTATGTAGTATAGAGGCGCAGGTGTTTTCTTATTCGATGTTCCAGAGTTGCCTGAGAATGAAAGGGCTTTATTTCTGTGTGTAGATCAACACCTCATAATTGATGCAGTATACTTAATCTGAAAAAGTTCAGAGTCCGGCTTCCTCTTATGGGTTAATCTGTGTGATATGTTGAGATTAGAAATTTCCCAAATCCAATGTGGCTGTGGATACAGAATGACGTACTCAAAATATGGTGTGATACTGATATAAAATGTGCAGTATACTTACTCTGATAAAATCGGAATCCGGCTCCTTGTACAGCGCTCCCGCTGATGTAATAGAAATAATCCAAAGGGCAGCAAACAAAATTCGTATAAAATACAAATTTATTTAAAACATGTCACTGTGGACAGATAGATAAAAGCTCATAATCAAAAGCTCTACGCGTTTCAACGATATTACGTCTTTCTCAAGAGCAGTAAAATAATGAGATGCTGCCTTTGGGTTTATCTCATTATTTTACTGCTCATTATTTTACTGCTCTTGAGAAAGATGTAATATCGTTGAAACGCGTAGAGCTTTTGATTATGAGCTTTTATCTATCTGTCCACAGTGACATGTTTTAAATAAATTTGTATTTTATACGAATTTTGTTTGCTGCCCTTTGGATTTTTTCTATGACATCAGCGGGAGCGCTGTACAAGGAGCCGGATTCCGATTTTATCGGAGTAAGTATACTGCACATTTTATATCAGTATCACACCATATTTTGAGTACGTCATTCTGTATTCACAGCCACATTGGATTTGGGAAATTTATAATCTCAACATATCACACAGATTAACCCATAAGAGGAAGCCGGACTCTGAACTTTTTCAGAGTAAGTATACTGCATCAATTATGTGGTGTTGATCTACACACATAGAAATAAAGCCCTTTCATTCTCAGGCAACTCTGGAACATCGAATAAGAAAACACCTGCGCCTCTATACTACATACAACCACAATTTTAAACAGTCTCATTTTGGGAGAGACTGATAGAAGGCAGCGGTATACACAGAGGGGGGTATTTTTACCTTTTGTACATAGATATTGTTTGGTAACATTCTAGCATATTGTGTATAAATTGTTCTTTGTGTTAAAATTAGATATACATCTGGCCTGTTAGTGTGCTCTGAGGAATGACCAACATTATATGGCTAAAAGTATGTGGACACCTGACCACCTTTGTATCTATAATAGCTGCAACTCTTCTGGGAGAGCTTTTCACAATATTCTGCAGAGTGTCCGTAGGAATGTGTGCCCATTCAGCAAAAGTGTATTTGTGAGGTCAGACATTGATGCTGGACGAGAAGGCGTGGCTTGCAATCCGTGTTTCAATTCATCCCAAGGTGTCCTGTAGGGTTGCAGTTACGGCTCTTTGCAGGCCACTCAAGTTCTTCCATACCAAACTCATCAAACTATGTTTTTATGGACCTTGCTTTGTGCGCAGGGGGCACAGTTATGCCGAAACAGGAAAGGCCCTTCCCCAAACTGTAGACACAAAGTTGGAATTCCCCAGTTGTCTATAATATCTTTGTATCTTGTAGCTTTAAGATAGCCTTTCACTGGAACTAAGAGGTTTAGACCAAACTCCGAAATGCAGCCCCATTCCATTATCCCTCTTCCACCAAGCTGTTAAGTATTGTGGTAGGTAGCATTCTCCTGGCATCCGCAACACCCCAATTCTTCCATCAAACTACCAGATAGTAAAACATGAGTCATCATTCCAGAGAACATGATTCTAGTGCTCCAGAGTCCAGCGGTTGCATCCTTTACACTACTCCAGCCAATCATTGCCCATTTTGATTTGAGGCTTGTGTGCAGCTGCTCAAACTTGGAAACCCATTTTGTGAAGCTACCAACACACAGTTCTTGTGCTAATGTTGCTTCCAGAGACAGTTTGGAACTCTGTAGTAAGTGACGCAACAGAGACAATAGGCAAATTTTATTCTGATGTGTTTAAGCACTTTAGGGACCCAATCTGTAAGTTTGCATGGTCTTCCACTTTGTGGCTACGCTGTTGTTCATCCTAGACACTTCCTCTCCAAAGCAATAGCACTTATAGTTGAATAACAACAAATCTAGTAAAACAGAAATCTTACAAATTGACTTGTGGCAAAAGGGGCATCCTATGATAGTGCCATTTCACTAAGCTCTTCAGTATGACTTAATGTACTGAAAATGTTTCTCTATAGAGATCTCATGGCTATCTACTGGATTTAATGTACCTGTTAACAATGGATGTAGCTGAAACAGCTGAACTATATAAATAGCTATGGGTGCTGTATGGAGACCTGCTACCATGTGTGAGCTACTGTGAGCATTAGGAAACTTCTGATTCTTTTGTACCAATATCCCTACTGCTACTATCACACACAGGTACTATAACCCGGGGTTCAATGAGACTCAATAAACATAATAGTCTGACTAACACCCACAGCCAGGCCCTTTTCTGTGTGCAGTTCTCTTCTATTGTATATAGCCATTCCTGTTTATAGATGCTCACATGCTAATGATTGAATATAGATAAAGATTCTGTATAAATAAAAGGAGACTGCTGTATACAGAGGGTTTCCTTGAAGGCACAGTAAAGTCAGAATGAAACTTTTATGATAAAACATTATTAATATTATCAGTTATTTGTAGAGCACCAACAGATTCTGCAGGGCTAAGTCAAAACAACTTTCCAACTTACTTCTATTATCTAATTTGCTTAGTTCTATTCATATTCTTTGTTGAAAATCAGCAATGCACTACTGGGACATAGCAGCTGATTGATACCTGCACATACTGTATAGGCCTCTTGCCAATTGTTCATCAAATTTGTTCAGCTAGCTCCCAGTTTTGCATTTTTGTTCCTTCAACAAAGGAAAACAAGGAAACAAAGCAAATTTGATAATAGAATTATAATGGAAAATTGTATGCCCTATCTGAATCACGAAAGAAAATTATTGGGTATCATGTCCCTTTAAAGTTAAAGTGTACAAAACGGAAGGTGCCTTATATATATATATATTTTATAAGAAAAAAAAATGGTAGCTTGGTAATATATTAGTTACATTGAGGACATATGAATTGTTATAATAATAAATCATATTGTGCATAACAAATAATAAGTATGGTCCTTGTCTCAAACAGCTAAACATCTATTTAATGGGACATGTTAATTCAACAAATGTTCTCATTTGCTAGAGAATTTATTACTGAATGTTTGTGCATGATTGTCTCATCAGCAATGTCCAGAACTCGATTTTAACTATCGCCTAGATTTAGAGTTTTGTCGGTAAAGACCCGTGTAGCTAACGCTTTTTTTTCCAGTGCACCCTTCCAACAACGCTGGTATTTACAGTTGTCTGAGGGGCTGCGTTAGGCTAAAAAAAGGGTGCGTTGAGCCTAACTTAGCTCCACTTCAACCCTTAATACCAGCGTTGCTTACGGTAGCGGTAAGCTGGAAAAACGTTTATTAGAAACAAATTTGAGCAATGGCACTACACTTAGACACGCTCCCCAATTTATCTGTGGTAGTTAATCACAATCGGTTATTGTGAAATCTTTCTGTGATATTAGAGGGAGGGGTGCTACCGCACAAAAGTTGCATTCACACAAAGAGTGGAGGTGATAAAGTCACTTCCACGAAAGAATGCGGATATAGCACTCACTGTCTTGACCCCTGTGCGGCGTCAAATTCCTAAGTATAAAACAACTTTTATTTGGTTAGACTAAAAATAAGGGAGAAGGGGGAAAAAGGACAAACAATTAAAAACCTAGGATAGAGTAGTCGTGTATAGATTCCTTTGTATACTGGAATTATGTAAATAGGCCTTTGGGGTATGATAGCCCAAATAATGATACTACAGTAAAATCTATACACAAATCACTGTGGCACAAAGGCTCAATTGAATAAAGTTAGGTAAATACTGTGTAGGTTAGTATAAAACCATCAAGTGAGGGATTACTTCTGATATAGCTGATTAAAAGTTGTAGGTTCACAGCAGTGATTAGGATATCGAGTGAAATAAATACTCAGTTTAATGCTGACATGATATGTATATATATATAAATATTGCTGGAAAAACGTGCTTGTGCACGATATCCCCATAGGAAACAATGGGGCAGTTTGGGCTGAAAAAAAACCTAACACCTGCAAAAAAGCAGCGTTCAGCTCCTAACGCAGCCCTATTGTTTCCTATGTGGAAACACTTTCTAAGTCTGCACCTAACACCCTAACATGAACCCCGAGTCTAAACACCCCAAACCTTACACTTATTAACCTCTAATCTGCCGCCCCCGCTATCGCTGACCCCTGCATATTATTATTAACCCCTAATCTTCTGCTCCGGACACCGCCGCAACCTACATTATCCCTATGAACTCCTAATCTGCTGCCCCTAACTCCGCCGACCCCTATATTATATTTATTAACCCCTAATCTGCCCCCCCCCAATGTCGCTGCTACCTTACCTACACTTATTAACCCCTAATCTGCCGACCGGACCTCGCCACCACTATAATAAATGTATTAACCCCTAAACCGCCGCACTCCCGCCTCACAAACACTATAATAAATTGTATTAACCCCTAATCTGCCCTCCCTAACATCGCCGCCACCTACCTACAATTATTAACCCTTAATCTTCCGCCCGCACTGTCGCCGCTACTATAATAAAGACCCCTAAACCTAACCCTCGAAATAATATTCCTAAAATTAACTAAAGTATTCCTATTTAAAACTAAATACTTACCTATAAAATAAACCCTAATATAGCTACAATATAACTAATAGTTACAATGTAGCTATTTTAGGATTTATATTTATTTTACAGGCAACTTTGTATTTATTTTAACTAGGTACAATAGCTATTAAATAGTTAATAACTATTTAATAGCTACCTAGTTAAAATAACTACAAAATTACCTGTAAAATAAATCCTATCCTAAGTTACAATTAAACCTAACACTACACTATCATTACATTAATTAAACAAATTACCTACAATTACATAAAATAAAATACAATAAAATAAACTATTCTATAATACAAAAAAACCCCCAAAACACTAAATTACAAAAAATAATAAAGAATTACAAGCAGTTTAAACTAATTACACCTAATCTAAGCCCCCTAATAAAATAAAAAAGCCTCCCAAAATAAAAAAAATCCCTACCCTATTCTAAAATACAAAAGTATCAGCTCTTTTACCAGCCCTTAAAAGGGCTTTTTGCAGGGCCTTGCCCCAAAGTAATCAGCTCTTTTGCATGAAAATAAAAATACAATACCCCCCCAACATTACAACCCACCACCCACATACCCCTACTCTAACCCACCCAAACCCCCCTTAAAAAAACCTATCGCTAACCCCCTGAAGATCTCCCTACCTTGAGTCGTCTTCACTCAGCCGAGCCGAATTCTTCATCCAAGGTGCGCAGAGGAGGTCCATCATCCGGTAGAAGTCTTCATTCAAGCGGGGCAAGAAGAGGTCTTCCATCCGGTAGAAGTCTTCATCCAGGTGGCGTCTTCAATCTTCATCCATCCGGAGCGGAGTGGAGCCATCTTCAAAGAAGCCGACGCTGAGCCATCCTCTTCTACCGACGGACTAACGACGAATGAAGGTTCCTTTAAGGGACGTCATCCAAGATGGCGTCCCTTCAATTCCGATTGGCTGATTGCAATCAGCCAATCAGATTAAAGTTCAATCCGATTGGCTGATCCAATCTGCCAATCGTATTGAACTCGCACTCTATTGGCTGATCGGAACACCCCTCTCCATTACTGGGTCATGCAGAGACTGAAGATTCAGTCCTTCAGAGAATGCTGTTCATATCATGATTTGCTTGAACGAGGAGGTCCATGCAGAGATGTCCTGGTGGCTCCTTCATATGGAGTCTTGGAATGGCAAGGCTCTTTTCGGATCCTTACCAGACTTTGTACTCTCCTCAGATGCCAGTCTTTTGGGTTGGGGAGCGTCCTTTGAGACCTCTGTGATGGGGGATCTTGGTCCCCTCTGGAACAGTCTTTTCACATCAACTGCCTAGAGCTTTTGGCAGGCTCTTTTGCCATTTGCTCTTTCTCCAAACAATTTACGGACTGTTGCATCCTCCTCCATATGGACAACATATCTGTGGTCCAGTACATCAATCGCTTGGGAGGTACGAAATCCAAGATGTTATCAGATCTTGCCTCAGAGCTGTTCAGGTTCTGCGCCTCCTGCAACATTTATCTCCAGGCTCAATACATCCCCGGAGTTTCCAATATTGTCGCAGACTGGTTCTCTTGTTTTTGGAGAGACTCCAGCGATTGGCGTCTTCTTCGCCCTATTTTTCAGAAAATTCTGAGAATATTTGGTCCCTTTTCGGTGGACCTTTTCACCTCCTGGATCAATCATCAGTTACCTCGTAATTTCAGCTGGCTCCCAGACCCGGGGAGCGAGGCCTCAGATGCGTTCCTGCAGATTTGGCCTCAGTCCAGAGCTTACGCTTTCCCCCCCTTCTCTCTCATTACGAGGACTCTCTGGACAGTCAGGAGATTCAAATGTTCCTTGACAGTGATTACCCCCTTTGGCCAATGCAGCCCTTATTCCCGCTCCTTCTGGAGATAGCTGTATCTCTGCCTCTTCCTCTACCCAATCGACACAACATCCTTTCAGACCCGAAAGGCGATCCTCATCCCCTCATTCTCCAGGATCGCCTTCCCCTGCTAGCTTGGCAGATTTCAGGGGATCCTTGTCTTCTGAGGGCCTTTCTAGAGATGCTCAACTTCTCCTCCGAGAATCTTGGGCCCCTGGCACCAGAAAATGTTACGCTTCAGCCTGGGTGTCATGGGTTAGTTAGTGTTCTTGCAGGCAGATTGATCCCTTTTCGGCTCCTGTAGTTTTTATTGTAAATTTTCTTTCTGAACTTTTTTCCCAAGGAAAGGCTTACCTCTCCATTAATGTTGTTCGTTCGGCAATCTCAGTGGGTCATTTTCCCGTGGATGGTAACCCGGTTGGGCGGTATCCCCTTGTTTGTCAAATTTTAAAAGCCATTCGGCTTAAAGTTCCTCCTCCATCTCGATATTCACAGCTTTGGGATGTTTCCATCATGCTGTCCTTTCTTAGGAATTGGCCTTCCAATGCAGAGCTTTCCGTTAAACAGTTATCGGCCAAATTAGCCATGTTGCTCTGCCTTGTTTCCTTTCGCAGGATTTCGGATATCCGTGCGCTGGATGTGGAAGGCATTTCCTTTTCTCCTGAGGGCGTCACTTTCTCTGTCTCTAGACGCACAAAATCTATGTCGTCTTCTATCTTCTATCCCTATTTCCCTGAAGATCATAAGCTCTGTGTGGCTCTCTGTTTGAAATCCTATCTTTCTAAGACGGCTTCTTCACGCCCCTCTTCTGGGGGCCAATTGCTTATCTCCTATGTTCCCCCCTTTCTTCCTGTCTTCTCTCCAACGTTAGCCAGATGGGTTCGTTGGCTTATGTCAACAGCAGGCATTGACCTTTCTTTTGGAGCTCATTCTGTTTGGGGGGCGGCTGCATTCAAAGCTCTTTTAACTGGCAGTAACCTTCAGGACATCCTTAAAGCTGCAGATTCGTCTTCAACCACTTTTTCTCATTTTTACTTTAAACCCATTATTCATCCTTCTGAGTCATTACTTCTATTGCGTTAAAATTGCAAAATATGAAGTCTCCTGTCTTGACATAAAATTCAGATTATTATAACCTTGGTGACTAAAAAATCTTGATTTTATTAAAGACAGGAGGCAAGTATTTTCCCACCCTTTCTTCTTTGCCTCTCCCTGTGTAGTTTTAAAAAAAAAAAGAGAATATTTCAGGGATTTGGTATTAAATATTTATTTATTTTTCTCAGTGATGTTTCTGATAGTTCAGTATTTAAGAGCACAATTATTATTGTCATTTTTTCTTTTTCTTTCCAGTTTAATTCAGTGAAATGGAATTTTCCATCCTTTGTTGGAGTCTCTGCTAGGATCTTCCAAGAAGCCTTGTATTCCTATCTTCGCAGGATGTTATTGATATTCATTCCCTTCTAGTCTTTCAGAAGATTCATCAAAGAAAAGAGGAACGACTTAGTTTGTTCTGGACAGTTTATTACTATTCTGTATCCTGATTGGTTGTTCACTGTTGCTATTTTAAAAATTTTCTTCTGTACTACTTGTTTTCTTTGCTGCTGTTTTGGTTTTCAGTAAAGAAATATGCAAAATACTCGCCTCCTGTCTTTAATAAAATCAAGATTATTTAGTCACCAAGGTTATAATAATCTGAATTATTTACCAACACAGAAGAACAAACCTTACAGTAATAACCGACTGGAACTCATTTACAGATATGGAAACTATCACCTAGATTTAGAGTTCTGCGTTAGCCGTCAAAAGCAGCGTTAAGGGGTCCTAAACGCTGCTTTTTAAAGTACACTAACACCCATAAACTACCTATGTACCCCTAAACCAAGGCCCCCCACATCGCCGCCACTCTAATAAAAAAATTTTAACCTCTAATCTGCCGACCGGACATCGCTGCCACCTACGTTATACTTATGAACCCCTAATCTGCTGCCCCTAACATCGCCGACCCCTATATTATATTTATTAACCCCTAATCTGCCCCCCCCCAACGTCGCAGCTACCTAACTACACTTATTAACCCCTAATCTGCCGATCTGTTCTGATCAGCCAATAGAATGCGAGTTCAATACGATTGGCTGATTGGATCAGCCAATCGGATTGAACTTCAATCTGATTGGCTGATTGCATCAGCCAATCAGATTTTTTTCTACCTTAATTCCGATTGGTTCTATCAACCAATCGGACTTGAAGGGACGCCATTTTGGATGACGTTCCTTAAAGGAACCTTCATTCGTCGTTAGTCCGTTGGTAGAAGAGGATGGCTCCGCGTCGGCTTCTTTGAAGATGGCTCCACTCCGCTCCGGATGGATGAAGATTGAAGACGCCGCCTGGATGAACACTTCTACCGGATGGAAGACCTCTTCTTGCCCCGCTTGGATGAAGACTTCTACCGGATCAAGGACCTCCTCTGCGCACCTTGGATGAAGAATTCGGCTCGGCTGAGTGAAGACGACTCAAGGTAGGATGATCTTCAGGGGGTTAGCGATAGGTTTTTTTAAGGGGGGTTTGACTGGGTTAGAGTAGGGTTATGTGGGTGGTGGGTTGTAATGTTGGGGGGGGGTATTGTATTTTATTTTCAGGTAAAATAGCTTATTACCTTGGGGCAAGGCCCTGCAAAAAGCCTTTTTAAGGGCTGGTAAAAGAGCTGATTACTTTTGTATTTTAGAATAGGGTAGGGAATTTTTTATTTTGGGGGGATTTTTTTATTTTATTAGGGGGCTTAGATTAGGTGTAATTAGTTTAAACTGCTTGTAATTCTTTTTTATTTTTTGTCATTTAGTGTTTTTTTTAATTTATTTTTTTGTATTATTGAATAGTTTATTTTATTGTATTTTATTTTAGGTAATTGTAGTTAATTTATTTAATTAATTTAATGGTATTGTAGTGTTAGGTTTAATTGTAACTTAGGTTAGGATTTATTTTACAGGTAATTTTGTATGTATTTTAACTAGGTAGCTATTAAATAGTTATTAACTATTTAATAGCTATTGTACCTAGTAAAAATAAATACAAAGTTGCCTGTAAAATAAATATAAATCCTAAAATAGCTACATTGTAATTATTAATTATATTGTAGCTATATTAGGGTTTATTTTATAGGTAAGTATTTAGTTATAAATAGGAATAATTTAGTTAATGTTAGGAATATTATTTCGTTTAATATAAATTATATTTATGCTAGGGGGGTGTTAGGGTTAGAGTTAGGTTTAGGGGTTAAGAATTTTATTATAGTAGCGGCAACATTGCGGGCGGGAGATTAGGGGTTAATAATTGTAGGTAGGTGGGGGCGATGTTAGGGAGGCCAGATTAGGGGTTAATACTATTTATTATAGTGTTTGCGAGGCGGGAGTGCGGCGGTTTAGGGGTTAATACATTTATTATAGTGGCGGCAAGGTCCGGTCGGCAGATTAGGGGTTAATAAGTGTAGGTAAGGTAGCGGCGACATTGGAGGGGAAGATTAGGGGTTAATAAATATAATATAAGGGTCGGCGGTGTTAGGGGCAGCAGATTAGGGGTTCATATGTATAATGTAGGTTGCGGCGGTGTCCGGAGTGGCAGATTAGGGGTTAATAATATAATGCAGGTGTCAGCGAGGGCGGCAGATTAGGGGTTAATAAGTGTAAGCTTAGGGGTGTTTAGACTCGGGGTTCATGTTAGGGTGTTAGGTGCAGACTTAGAGAGTGTTTCCCCATAGGAGCTGAAAGCTGCTTTTTTGCAGGTGTTAGGTTTATTTTCAGCCAGCTCAGCCCCATTGTTTCCTATGGGAATATCGTACACAAGCACGTTTTTCCAGCTTACCGCTACCGTAAGCAACGCTGGTATTGAGGGTTGAAGTGGAGCTAAGTTAGGCTCAATGCACCCTTTTTTGAGCCTAACGCAGCCCCTCAGACAACTCTAAGTACCAGCGTTGTTGGAAGGGTGCGTTGGCAAAAAAAGCAGCGTTAGCTACGCGGCTTTTTACCGACAAAACTCTAAATCTAGCGGTATATTATTGATGCAATATGCACAAAAGGTTTTAATTTAAGTTCCAAGTTAGTTAACTATATATTGTATACCAGGTTACTTAATTAACCCCTTCTTTCCCTTCTAAGAGTGCTGCTTCCCTGTATAAGGAACACTTAAACTAGTTGCTCCAATACCCAATCCATGGAGTTTCTTTACAGTAGTTTGTTCAGCCTGTATATAAATAACATACATTGATACATAATTTGAACTAACCCTGACAATATAGGGTAAAGACAACTGTTTATATAAGTGGACTCAAATACAAGTAAGGTAGAAATGTATTTGAGCCAGTTCAGATTATATTGCATTACTCCAGTTGGGCTTTATATTACTTAAGCTAGCAAATATTATAGTGCCTTAAAGTATCTGAGAGTGTTTTTAATATAAATATCCTATTTTTTGCAACTTAATAAAAGTTAAGTTTTAATATAGTTGAACCACATTCTTTATAACACAAGAAAGTTGTTTTACTATTATCAGCCTTTGTTTTCAAAGCTGTTAGATTGATCCGTAAAGTGAAGGTCCATTTTGATGATTTAGTGTCCGGTTTTTAATAAACCTATTAAAGCCTGATTCGTCATTTCTGATGTCTGCAGAGGCTTCCGACGGCCGGGGGAATCGCTGGAGCGGCGTTCAGGATTAAAAGGTAAGTTTTTGAAGAAAACAGTGAAATGTCAATTTTGATGAATTAAAGTGCCCTTGTTTTTAGTAGGTTAATTAAAAACTGGGCACTAAATTATCAAAATGGACCTTCACTTTAAACCTTTGAGTGCTATTGGTGTATTCTTTCATAAGAGTTGGACTGCTCTCTTATTATCTGTTTGTAGTAAATATACCCCTATGTGACTAACCCAGCACTGATTTACTTAATTTATTTTTTGTATATTCTGAAAATGTGCACTGAGCATTTTCTGTCAAATACATTTATTCTTTACATATGGAAAGTGGAATGCAAGTCTCATTGGCTTATCAAGGATAAGCTTATGCTGCTTTCTGAATATATTTGGCACAGAAATGTTTATTTACACATTTATGAATACCCAAACTTCTATGAGGAAAAGACTGGTTTAGACTCATAATATTATGCACCTTCTGTATGTTTGACTTTTTGTATTGATTAGAAAGTAAATTACATATGCACAAATAGAAATGTATAAAATAAATATACTCATATGTAAGTAAAATTTGAAGAGTAAATAATAAATTAAATTAATGTTTTGCTTTATTTGCACCAAAATAACAGCAAAATGAATTGTTTACTCTGTTTTTGAGCTGTGTAATGTACAGTGGAGCAAAAAAGATATACAGTGTGGGCTAAAGAGGAGTGGTGTTTATTTCTATATATACTGGTTTAGGTAAATGTACCTGGCATTAATTTGACAGTAGCAGAGGACTAATGGTAAACTGTACTTTAAAATGATTTTTTTCCAGTCAGTGGCCTAGAATACAAGTGGAGCGACACATTTTTACTGCTCATGAGCGCTGACTGCACCAACTCCCTCTCTCCATAGACACGCTAAAGAAAGCATTTTCTATTTATCGCTCATGTGGTAACCTGAGACTGCGCTACACCAGCTGCGCTAAAGGACATGGGCCCGGATTACAAGTTTCCGTGGTAAATCCGTTGCGAACACACCGTGTGCAATGTGGCTTTAACGCAATTTCCATTGCGCTGCCATTACAAGTTTCAATAAAACTTTCTTTTTGCGTGTTTTATGCTGCAGTAACCCGCATTCCGCACACAAACCAACGGCTAGATTACGAGTTGTGCATTAGGCTTAAAAAGCAGCGTTAAGAGGTCATACGCTGCTTTTTAACGCCCGCTGGTATTACGAGTCTTGAAGGTACAGGCTCACCGCTCACTTTTTTGACCAGACTTGGAAATACCGCAAACCCACTTACGTAAATTGCGTATGCTATTTTTTTAATGGGACTTGCATAGTGCCGGTATTACGAGTCTGCCAAAAAGTAAGCAGTAGACCCTCTCCTGTCAAGACTGGTACCGCATTTTAAAGTCAGTAGTTAAGAGTTTTACACTACAACGCTGTAGCATAAAACTCTTAACTAAAGTGCTAAAAAGTACACTAACACCCATAAACTACCTATTAACCCCTAAACCGAGGCCCTACCGCATCGCAAACACTTTAAAAAAATATTAACCCCTAATCTGCCGAACCGGACATCGCCGCCACTATAATAAATATATTAACCCCTAAACCGCCGCACTCCCGCCTCGCAAACATTAGTTAAATATTATTAACCCCTAATCTGCCATCCCTAACATCGCCGACACCTACCTAAATTTATTAACCCCTAATCTACCGCCCCCAGCGTCGCCGCCACTATACTAAAGTTATTAACCCCTAAATCTAAGTCTAACCCTAACCCTAACCCTAACACCCCCTAACTTAAATATAATTAAAAGAAATCGAAATAAATATTCCTATCATTAAAGGGACAGTAAACCTTTAACTCTAGTTCCCATTAAATTAAAATATTCAAGTTAATATATTGATTATTCTTACTATGCAGAGCAAAAGCGCAGTGGAAGCGTTTAAAAAAGTATTTTATACTTACCCAAATAACACATCTTCTGTCCGCCTACGAATTTGATTATTTTTTTCAATACTTACCATCATAGCCCCTGCAGCCAACAGTGGAGCGTACGTCCGTCTTCTGCAATTTTGACAGCGTGTTCCCTCTCCACGTGCGCATGCGCATTACATCTCAGTCTTCAGCCGTATACACAGAATCTCAATGCTTCGTCGTGCATTGAGATTCTGTGTATCTGAATGAGCGGTGAGTCACTCCTATTGACAAACGAGCAACTCCATTACTTTTTTTTTTTTTTAAATATATTTTTTATTGAGGTTTTGCATATTAAACATAAAACATAATACGCCTTTTTGATCAGAGAAAAAGATACAGACAAAACTAAGTATAACATTTCAACAGTTATATAAAACATTAATGGTAGGCTAATGAAACCTCGATTTTTCAATAAACTAGCAAAGATGACTGGCCAATTAGAGATATAGTTTTAGGCCCAATGGACCAGAATTGTAGAATAAATAACTGATGGTCCAGTAAGCAGCTCCTTAGGGGCTGCAAGAAAAGAGACAATGTGTATATAGTAAGAGGGGGGGGGGATATCCAGCGGGTAAGCACCGCTCTGCATACGAGGGAAAGGGAGGAGGGCGGAGCCATATACATATAAACATATATAGGTCAACTAAGGGACATGGGGGGTAACTCTCCAGTTTTTTACCTGTATGAAAAAGTAACACTACTAATCATATGGAGTTTGGCAAGCTAACACACACGTGGACATGAAAACTATATCAGTTGAATACCATTTCTTAACCATCAGTTGAATACCATTTCTTAAAATCTAAACTTAACCTGTTAGAGAAACCCTGTCACATAACCCTTCAAGTGTACTCACATGGAGCAAATGTAGCCTTCTTATAGGGCTGTAGAGGTAAGTGTATAGCTTAGTCTTCTACTGTGAACAATTGGGCGTTGCTATATGTCAAACATAGATATCAAGCCTATTTGTTAAGACTGAGATCCTGTCTGGGCTCGTGTGATAGTGCTATTATAGCCTTAGCTCGTAGTAAGGAAATTAAGAGGCGTAAACAATAAAGAATCTGGTACTAAAGTAGTTGCAGTACCCATAAAAGATAGCTTAGACGTCATGTCAATACGTAGGAAGTTTAAGAGTAGTGGCCACTGATACCTTTGCGTATACATTAAAATTATTTTTAAGATATTGCAGCAATGTATGGGCTTATAAGTGCCCGGCTGAAACTTGGCAGTCTCAGATTGTAGGATAAGTGGGCATCAAACCTGTGTTTGCAAATATATATATTAGAGGAAGTGCTTACCTATAATATTCACTAACTAAGATTACTAATAATAATATTATATTAAGACATTTCATGTAGTGTGACAGTATAAGAAAAAACAGTCTGCTCTTGTTTAGCAATATATGAAAAGCCCCATGAGTATTCTAGTGGTTTAGCAGTTTGATAATTTTGCAAGTGCATATGAGGGCGAGGAGCTATACATATACTATAAAGATGATAGGGGCTATAGAAATCTGTTCCATGGCTATATTATTCAAATGGATAAACAAAAGACTCTGGTACAGCAGCTTGTAGTAATCTTAACTTATATACCTAGGGGGTACCAGGGGTTACAGATAAACGTATTTATGACGTGAGGAAAGGAGATGAGAAATAATCAGTTATCGCTGCTTTGACATGAGAAGCACAAACAACATCCAAATGCAAGTTATAAACATATGTAAGTATGTTAATGTTACCAAACAGTGGGGCTGCCATTCATATATAGACATTCGACTTTCACATTGTAGCTGAGCTAAATAAACATACCCCATAGCTGTTATGTCACAATTACAAAGCTACAGCAACTTATTTCATGAGAGGCTCTAAGGAAAAAAACTCTAGGGTTAATACACACAACTGGAACAAGATCAGATAATAGTTAACTATAAGACCATACCTTCCTATATCTGAATATAATAGCATTTTTAGCACATTAAGAAGGAAGATAGTTAATATAGGTGGCACTCCTTATCTAGACCATGCAGTTAAAGCTCACATTAGTGAGCAAATATATTGTAATAGAAAGCACTCTGGTATTTAGTACATTAAAGAGTATGTGCAATAAAGAAACTGATAAATAGCATAACAGGGTGAGCCATACATCGGTATTTGAGGGGGTATGAGCAATTCCAATCTTATCTAAACACATAACAACCGCCTTCATGAAGGATTGCCTTACGTAAGGTAATGCCAGAGTCACACAGAATACAGGCTAAAACTTGGGAATAGTAGATAGAGGCTTATATTTGTAAATAATAATAAAATTAATATTAATACTAATTAGCCCCAGTTCCAAAGACATCAAGTATATATCAGGAGCAACCAAAAAAAAAACAGTTTATGATGAAGGGACACTCATAGTTACTTGTGAAGACTGTCTTTTACCCAATGCCTGCAGCCATGATGACTCCATTTCTTGCTGATTGCGCTGCGGTAAAGGGACTGCATAGCCAGATAAAAATGTTTTTCCGTCCAGGGATCAGGCTATTAATTCGAGTATGGTAAATGTAGGCCAGCATTAGGAGGTCAGATTTCTTATAGCAGCTTGCAGGATCCGCCGCTCCGGTATCATGAACAGCCGACTCTTCATCATGTGGCACTAGACCTGGGCCCAAGTTCCATCTCTCCACCGGCGGTTGCGGATCGCTGAGCTGTGGTAACTGTTTAGGAAGAAGCTGGAAGATGTTCCTGGGAAGCAGTTTTGCATAATATTTATATGAGAAAACAGTGATCCGCCGAGTTGCAGCCTTCGCCGCCAAAAATCTAGATGCACCATGTGGGTGAGATGTCATGCAGATCTGTGATGCAGTCATTTTCCGCTCTGTAGGGATAGTTTCATCAGCTGTCTTATCTGGCAAGAAGTGTTGCAGGGATAGTGCTTTGGGTTTTACCGGTGTCAGATTCTGATAGTGAGTATCCAGCTCTGATAATAACCCTTTTGCTTCAATCAGGGAGGACTTACCACATTCGTCAGGGTCTAAAGTAGTCGCCATCTTGGGCGTAAGGCTGCTCTCCATAACCTGCTGATCCCTGAGTATGAGCGTTAGATCAGAAAAGTTGTGATCCATTTTCTCCTCTAATTTGTCCAGTAGGGCTTTAATTTGCCTGTAGTGAACTTCCATATTGAGCTGGTTATCAGAGAATTCTGGATACATTAGGCTGCTTAGATCCTGATGTGCAGTTATTTATCAGGGATGGTAGTTCTGCCTGCTTTAATCTTATTCTTTCCTGAAGATTTCAGGCTCTTTAATGAGCCAGAGACTTCCGAGGTAGGCCGAAGCCTGGGATTTTCCTGAAAATCCTCTGGAACTCCTTTCTGGGTAGATCGAAATTTGTCTCAAACTCAGCCAAATTTCAGCCAATGGTCCCCTGTAGTGAGTAAATACTGCTCCAAAGTTTTTTTCTTGGAATCAGCTCCTAAATCGTGCTTTTTAGGGCTAATAAATGACAGGTTCTAACTAGAGCTCTGATAAATTGTGACTGTCTAGGCTGCTGGCTAGCTCCGCCCCCGCAACTCCATTACTTTATTGAAAAAGAAGATAATGTTTTATTAACTACTTTTTGAAAATTAAAATTTTAATTTCATAAGCTATTAGAAAAATAAATTGACATTACAACAACCTTAGGACAACATTTTTAAAATCTAAATAAATTTATATGTAATAAATAAACTTACTAATTAAACTATTTTATTTATATTTGCTCGTTATAGTCTAGGGGGTAATTTAACACTCAATAGATTAGTTCTATTTAGTAGCATGTAAGCAGTAAATCACAATGCGGTTAGCATCACGATCCACTGCTTATATTGTCATGTCAGTGGTTGAACTGCGCATGCGCAACAGAAGTGTAAATGCGCGCTCCGGATCAGAAAATGGGCGTATTGAAAGTAATGATTGATGGTACGGCCCTGCAGCGATGCCGGTGAAAAAAATGTCTGCGGCTACATGGGCGGATAGTGGATATTGAAAGAGGTAATTATTTGAACCGGTTTTAAAACGCTTCCGTAGCGCTTATACTCTGCAAACTAAGTTCAAATCGTTATGGTTTTAATGATTAACATTAATATTGTAATAGAGGGGTTAAGATTTACAGTCCCTTTAACTAAATAATTCCTATTTAAAACTAAATACTTACCTATAAAATAAACCCTAAGCTAGCTACAATATAACTAATAATTACATTGTAGCTATCTTAGGGTTTATTTTTTTTTATACAGGTAAATTTGTATTTATTTTAACTAGGTAGAATAGTTACTAAATAGTTATTAACTATTTAATAACTACCTAGCTAAAATAAATACAAAACTACCTGTAAAATAAAACCTAACCTAAGTTACAATTACACCTAACACTACACTATAATTAAATTAATTCCCTAAATTAAATACAGTTAAATACAATTAAATAAAATTAGCTAAAGTACCAAAAAAACAAACACTAAATTACAGAAAATAATAAACAAATTACAAGATTTTTAAACTAATTACACCTAATCTAATCCCCCTAACAAAATAAGAAAGCCCCCCCAAAATAAAAAAGCCCTACCCTACATTAAATTACAAATATCCCTTAAAAGGGCCTTTTGCGGGGCATTGCCCCAAAGTAATCAGCTCTTTTACCTGTAAAAAAATTTACCCTACTCTAAAACCCACCCAATACCCCCTTAAAAAAACCTAACACTAACCCCTTGAAAATCACCTTACTGGGAGAAGTCTTCATCCAACCGGGCTGAAGTCCTTAACGAAGCCAGGAGAAGTCTTCATCCAAGCCGGGCGAAGTGGTCCTCCAGACGGGCAGAAGTCTTCATCCAGACGGCATCTTCTATCTTCATCCATCCGGCGCGGAGCAGGTCCATCTCCAAGACATCCGATGCGGAGCATCCTCTTCATCCGATGGCTAACACTGAATGAAGGTTCCTTTAAAAGACGTCATCCAAGATGGCGTCCCTTCAATTCCAATTGGCTGATAGAATTTTATTAGCCAATCGGACTTAAGGTATCCAATCAGCCAATAGGATTGAGCTTGCATTCTATTGGCTCTTCCAATCAGCCAATAGAATGTCAGCTCAATCCTATTGGCTGATTGCATCAGTCAATAGGATTTTTTCTACCTTAATTCCGATTGGCTGATAGAATTCTATCAGCCAATCGGAATTGAAGGGACGCCATCTTGGATGACGTCATTTAAAGGAACCTTCATTCAGTGTTAGCTGTTGGATTAAGAGGATGCTCCGCGTCGGATGTCTTGAAGATGGACCCGCTCCGTGCTGGATGGATAAAGATAGAATATGCCGTCTGGATGAAGACTTCTGCCCATCTGGAGGACCACTTCGCCTGGCTTGGATGAAGACTTCTCACGGCTTTGTTGAGGACTTCGGCCCGGTTGGATGAAGACTTCTCCAGGTAAGGTGATCTTCAAGGGGTTAGTGTTAGGTTTTTTTAAAGGGGGTATTGGGTGGGTTTTAGAGTAGGGTTGGTTGTGTGGGTGGTGGGTTTTAATGTTGGGGGGGATTTGTAATTTTTTTTAAAGGTAAAAGAGCTGATTACTTTGGGAGAATGCCCCGCAAAAGGCCCTTTTAAGGGCTATTTGTAATTTAGTGTAGGGTAGGGCTTTTTTTTTAATTGGGGGGGGTTATTTTGTTAGGGGGATTAGATTAGGTGTAATTAGTTTAAAAATCTTGTAATTTGTTTATTATTTTCTGTAATTTAGTGGTTTTTTTGGTACTTTAGCTAACTTTATTTAATTGCATTTAATTGTATTTAATTTAGGAAATTAATTTAATTGTAGTGTAATTGTAACTTGGTTTTTTTACAGGTATTTTTGTATTTATTTTAGCTAGGTAGTTATTAAATAGTTAATAATTATTTAGTAACTATTCTACCTAGTTAAAATAAATACAAACTTGCCTGTAAAATATAAATAAATCCTAATATAGCTACAATGTAACTATTAGTTATATTGTAGCTAGCTTAGGGTTTATTTTATAGGTAAGTATTTAGTTTTAAATAGGAATACTTTAGTTAATGATAGGAATTTTATTTAGATTTATTTAAATTATATTTAAGTTAGGGGGTGTTAGGTTTATGGTTAGACTTAGGTTTAGGGGTTAATAACTTGAATATAGTGGCAGCGACGTTGGGGGCGGCAGATTAGGGTTTAAAACATGTAGGTAGGTGGCGGCGATGTTAGGGCCGGCAGATTAGGGGTTAATAATATTTAACTAATGTTTGCGAGGCGGGAGTGTGGCGGTTTAGGGGTTAATATGTTTATTATAGTGGCGGCAAAGTTGGGGGCGGCAAATTAGGGGTTAATAAGTGTAGGTTGGTAGCAGCGACATTGGGGGCGGCAGAGTAGGGGTTAATAAATATAATGTAGGGTTCGGCGATGTTGGGGGCAGCAGAATAGGGCTTCATAAGTATAATGTAGGTTGCGGCGGTGTCCGGAGCGGCAGATCAGGGGTTAATAATTATAATGTAGGTGTCGGCGATGTCGGGGGCAGCAGATTAGGGGTTAATAAGTGTAAGATTAGGGGTGTTTAGACTCGCGGTTCATGTTAGGGTGTTAGGTGTAGATATAAATTTTATTTCCCCATAGGAATCAATGGGGCTGCGTTAGTGAGTTATACGCTGCTTTTTTGCAGGTTTTTTACTTTTTTTCAGCCGGCTCTCCCAGTTGATTCCTGTGGGGAAATCGTGCATGAGCACGTTACACCAGCTCACCGCTGACTTAAGCAGCGCTGGTATTGGAGTGAGATTTGGAGCAACAACGAGTTTCTGAAAACTCGTAATACCAGTGCTGTAGGTAAGTGGGTGGTGAGGGAAAACTGCTCGTTAGCACCGCACAGCCTCTAACGCAAAACTCGTAATCTAGCTGCAAGTTCCTATAAAGATCAATGGAGAAAAAATGTTGGAATAAACCTAACACCGGCGATTGTGAAATCACCATCGCATTTTTGCATTCCCCATAGAAGTCTATGGAGAAAAGAAAGTTATCAAAAACCTAACACCCTAACATAAGCCCCTAGTCTATTAACCTCTAAACTGCCGTCCCCCCACATCGCCAACACTAAATAAAGCTATTAACCCCTAAACCATCATCCCCCCACATCGCCAACAGTAAATAAAGCTATTAACCCCCAAACCGATGTCCCCCCACCTCGTCAACACTAAATAAAGCTATTAACCCTTAAACTGCCATCCCCCACATCGCCAACACAAAATAAAGCTATTAACCCCTCAACAGCCATGCCCCACATCACCAACACTAAATAAAGCTATTAACCCCTAAACCGCCATCCCCCCACATCGCAAATACCTAAATTAAACTATCAACCCCTAAACCTAACACCCCCTAACTTTAATAAAATAAAAAATACACCTAAATTAAGGTTACAATATACTAACTACATAAAAACTTACCTGTGAAACAAAATTAAAACTTTAAGTGAATGTCAACTTTCATGATAAAGTGCCCGGTTTTTAAAAAAAACTATTAAAAACAGGGGCACGTTCATTCATGAAAGTTTATATTGCACCAGATTTTACAAATAGTTATCTTCTTCTCCTGAAACACCGGATCGCCGATCCCACGCCTGCAGCTCCTCTGTACTTTGTCAGCAATGATGTAACCGGGTCTCTCCAATCACGGCTCCCCCCCCAGGAGCGTTCATCTGGTGAGGCCACGCCGTGATTGGAGGAAGCCGGTTTTGTCATTGCTGTGTTAGTACAGCAGGAAGAAGAATGTGGGGTTATCGGCGATCCGGTGTTTCAGGAGAAGAATATAAATATTTGTAAAATCCGGTGCAATGTAAACTTTCATGAATGAAAGTGCCCCTGTTTTTAATATTTTTTTTAAAAATCGGGCACTTTATCATGAAAGTTGACATTCACTTTAAAATATAATGAGTGGCACTCAAATGGCAAAAAAAAAGAGCCAATACGAAAAAAATAAGAGGAAAAAATATATATTTATGTGTAATATAATGAGAATAGTCCAAAGCAAAGTCCTAGTGATATCCTAAAGAGCAGCCAAAACGAATCCTTGTGAAATCCCAGGTGATCTGAAGACAATGCGAGGTGTAGGACTAGGACTAGGTGATTCTCCTTTCAATATAATTACCTGTAGAAATAAATAAAAAAACAAATGCAAAACCAGCTACAAAAAGGAGTCTAATTGGAAATAGACTCACCAGGGAAGAATAGCAGCCTCCTTATGTAAAAAGTGTACGCGTTTCGGCCCATGGATGGGCCTTTCTCAAGACATAAGGAGGAGTTAAAAAAGTAGGCCTTATAACACATCTATCTACCAATCAGATGTCATTGCTGATAGAGTGATTGCCGCCAAAGTGACACCAAAAACATGCACACGCGCATCACGTATGTGACGCCATCAGTATTTCCGGTTCCGGACAAGTACTTCCGTTTTTTCGGACATACGTCATATTCGGTTCCCCGAAAGGACGTGACTTCCGGTTATGGGAAGTTAAACGTATCCATGTTGGATAAGGGCAAATGTTACCTTGGAAGGAATCTGTGGTTAACTAACAAAGTCTAAACTAGAAGGTGATAACTATGATAGTCATATTACCATAAGTGAATGGCTGGATGTATATTTTAAAGGTTGATTGGATAATTTGTTTAAAAGTAGGCGATAAGTCCTAAAGGGATATATGCATAAACATTACACATCATGTAAAAAATTAATATATGTGAATATACATAAAAAATATGCATGAGAAAATAGTATTCAAATACATTATAAAAAATTTATTATATAAAATTTTAAATTTTTAAAAAAAAATATATATATATATTTTTTTTAAATTAACGGCTAGATTATTGCGTTATGAGTAAAAAAACAGCGTTAAGGCTCATAACGCTGCTTTTTTACTACCGCTGCTATTACGAGTCTTGCAGATTTCGGGGCACCGCACACTTTTTTGGCATTACCGCAAATCAACTCACGCAATTTGCGTATAGTCTATTTTCAATGGAACTTTCATAGCGCTGGTATTACAAGCTTGTCCTGGGAGGCCAAAAAGTGAGCGGTACAGCCTATACTGTCAAGATTCGTAACGCATTCTAAAGTCAGTAGTTATGAGTTTTACAGTACAAAGCCGTAGCATACAACTCATAACTAAAGTGCTAAAAAGTACACTAACACCCACAAACTACCTATTAACCCCTAATCCTAATATTATTGAGCTCACATTCTTTTGGCTGATTGGAACAGCCAATAGAATGTGAGCTCAATCCTATTGGCTGATTGGATCAGCCAATAGGATTGAAGTTTAATCCTATTGGCTGATTGCATCAGCCAATAGGATTTTTTTAACCTTAATTCCGATTGGCTGATAGAATTCTATCAGCCAATCGGAATCTAAGGGACGCCATCTTGGATGACTTCATTTAAAGGAACCTTCATTCCAGAAGAAGCTGTCGATTGAAGAGGATGCTCCGCACCGGATGTCTTGAAGATGGAGCTGCTCCGCCTTGGAAGGATGACGATAGAAGATGCCGTCTGGGTTAAGACTTCTGCCCGTCTGGAGGACCACTTCTGCCGGCTTCGTTGAGGACATCTTGCCACTTGGATGAAGACTTCTCCCGGCTTTGTTGAGGATGGATGTCGGCTCTTCAAAACTGTAAGTGGATCTTCGGGGGTTAGTGTTAGGATTTTTTAAGGGTGTATTGGGTGGGTTTTATTTTTAGATTAGGGGTTTGGGCTGCAATAGAGCTAAATGCCCTTTTAAGGGCAATGCCTATCCAAATGCCCTTTTCAGGGCAATGGGGAGATTAGGTTTTTTTAGTTAGGGTTTTATTTGGGGGGTGATTGTGTTGGGGGTGGGTTTTACTGTTGGGGGGTTGTTTGTATTTTTTTTTACAGGTAAAAGAGCTGATTTCTTTGGGGCAAAGCCCCGCAAATGGCCCTTTTAAGGGCTATTGGTAGTTTAGTTTATGCTAGGGTTTTTGTTTTATTTTGGGTGGGCTTTTTTTATTTTGATAGGGCTATTAGATTAGGTGCAATTAGTTTAAAAATCTTGTAATTTTTTTTATTTTCTGTAATTTAGTATTTGGTTTTTTTTTGGTAATTTAGCTAATTGTATTGAATTTAGTTAATTGTATTTAATTTAGGAAATTTATTTAATTGTAGGGACAGGTTAGGTTTTATTTTACAGGTCAATTTGTATTTATTTTAGCTAGGTAGTTATTAAATATTTAATAACTATTTAGTAAATATTCTACTTAGTTAAAATAAATACAAACTTGCCTGTAAAATAAAAATAAACCCTAAGCTAGCTACAATGTAACTATTAGTTATATTGTAGCTAGCTTAGGGTTTATTTTACAGGTAAGTATTTAGTTTTAAATAGGAATTATTTAGTTATTAATAGTAGGTTTTCTTTAGATTTATTTTAATTATATTTAAGTTAGGGGGTGTTAGGATTAGGGTTAGACTTAGGTTTAGGGGTTAATAAATTTAATATAGTGGTGGCGACGTTAGGGACGGCAGATTAGGGGTTAATAATATTTAACTAGTGTGAAAGTAAGTCTAAACCTACAAAAGGTTGTGTAACAAAAAAGCACTCAGCAACTCTAAATTAGCCTAAATGTTGATTTATTTGCAGCCGTAGCTGGAGAAAAACTACTAATTTCCCATTTGGGGAAAAACAAAAAACGACGAGGTTAAAATAATAAATCTTGATTAAAAAAGGGGGGGAACAACATTAAAAACAGAAGTGATAACCCATCCTACAAATTGAATAATCAAATGTTTCCAATGTGAGTGGGAATCTGGCTATATAGCAAATAGCAATATATTACAAAAGGTATGGTGTGTAACCAGATTCAAATATATGGGTTGCAATGTAGGTCAAACTACAGTTGGCTTGGATATAGAAATAGAGTAATTATGAATACAACTCTAACTGTACTCAGTGTTATAACTAGACTGGTTTAGCCCTTATTATATTTGGTATGTCATCTGTTTGATCCCAAGTACAATATGTGTGAGTTGTATGGTTTGTAAGGATCAAATATGATAATTTAATAATCCTAGCTTGATCACTGTCACACAAAAATATCTACTGTGCATCTAAGAGGACTAGGGATCCTCATTTTTTTAATTAAAGTGGTACCTATATCCTCAAAACTTACTTTAAATTTAATGTTTTCCTAATTTAAATGGGTGGACTATTTAGACCTACGTTATCAAATATGTTTGGGTAAAAACCTGGCGTTTATTATAGCAGTCACACTGCATGTCAGAAGGTTTAACTTAAGACTATTGATTCTATGGGTGCTGTGCGTTGTGTCAAACACATGGTTTATTCTCAGACCACTACCAATATATTTAACAAAGTGAAGACATCTTTTTACCGGGGCACAAGTGTAAACTAAAAGAGGAGATTATTGTGCACTGAGCGAGACATACTGGCTCAATTGAATTAGACTATAACGAATATACCTAATTAATGTGAAAATATTAGTTAATATATCCTCACTGGAGTACATATTTAAACCGTAATAGGTATTACAATAGCATATACCTCAGGATTGGGCAATAAAGTGACGATTATCACAGCAATCTCATTGTAGTTTAAGAGTTACCTTACATTGGGCATTTTATACTTGTTTATAATAACGTCCTACCTAATAAAATGTTAACACAAGCTAACATAATTTGAACTAAGCAAAAGTTCAAACGATAGTGGGTACAACTAATAACGTTTGGATAATAAAGTGACAATTGAGCAATAAAGTGACGATTATTACAGAAATCTCTTTTATGAAGTTTACCTAGCATTGAGCAATTTATATGCGTTAATACAAACGTCCCACCTTATATAATGTCAACACAAGCTCACATAAATTGAACAAAGTACTAATTTAAACTATAATGGATACGACCAATGCCGTTTGTGTAATAGGGTAGACAAGTGTGGGTGACCATAGCAATTTCACTGCATTCCAAAGATTCACTCAATCCTATTCTCTTTATATTGGTGGAAAACCACGTTCCACCACAGAACAAATTGTCCCAATAACTAGTAACAAATATATATTTCTAGTTGATCACACAGGACAACTTACTTTATGTGTTCAATTCTGAACGTGGTTCATATAGTACTTAATGTGCATTTCACATCTTAGATGCACAGTAGATATTTTTGTGTGACAGTGATTAAGCTAGGATTATTAAATTATCATATTTGATCCTTACAAACCATACATCTCACACATATTGTACTTGGGATCAAACAGATGACATACCAAATATAATAAGGGCTAAACCAGTCTAGTTATAACACTGAGTACAGTTAGAGTTGTATTCATAATTACTCTATTTCTATATCCAAGCCAACTGTAGTTTGACCTACATTGCAACCCATATATTTTAATCTGGTTACACACCATACCTTTTGTAATATATTGCTATTTGCTATATAGCCAGATTCCCACTCACATTGGAAACATTTGATTATTCAATTTGTAGGATGGGTTATCACTTCTGTTTTAATGTTGTTCCCCCCTTTTTAAATCATTAACTAATAAATATTTATTATTTTAACCTTGTCGTTTATTGTTTTTCCCCAAATGGGAAATTAGTAGTGTTTCTCCAGCTACGGCTGCTAATAAATCAACATTTAGGCTAATTTAGAGTTGCTGAGTGCTTTTTTGTTACACAACCTTTTGTAGGTTTAGACCTACTTTCACATTGTTTCCTTTAGTGTACAGCACCTACTCCACAAGGTTTATTGTAAGAATAGTGTATAATAACCTATAAAGTGGACATCTCTAACTAAGTGGTGCCATTCTCCTTTTTTCCCCTTTTTCTTTCCCGTTCTCTTAAATTAAATATTTAACTAGTGTTTGCGATGCAGGAGTGCGGTGGTTTAGGGGTTAATATGTTTATTATAGTAGTGGCGACGTTGGGGGCGGCAGATTAGGGTTTAATAAGTGTAGGTAGGTTGCGGCGACATTGGGGGCGGGAGATTAGGGGTTAATAAATATAATGTAGATGTCGGCGATGTTGGGGGCAGCAGATTAGGGGCTAATAAATATAATGTAGGTGTCGGTAATGTCTGCAGCGGCAGATTAGGGGTTAATAAATATAATGTAGGTGTCAGCAATGTCGGGGGGGGATTAGGGGTTAATAAGTAAGATTAGGGGTGTTTAGACTCAGGGTTCATGTTAGGGTGTTAGGTGTAAGAGACAAGAAGGACAAAAAACTGGCACTACACTGTTATGTAGGTGAGAATAGAATTAAATATAAATTCCGGTGCTACCCCTTAAAGAATAACTAAGTAGGATTGCATGAGAATGGAAAGTAAGGGGTTAATGCAGCACTCACTCTCACTCCGTATTAGGTAATATAGGTATAAAATCATTCATACTTTATTTATATTAAGTTAAAAACCGGGATCAACACCCCTGAAAAACCTTTAAACTACCCACAACCACATATTTAAAAAAAAGTTAAAAGAATGATGGCCGCCAATCACTCCTCTGTTTCCTGGCCGATAGCAGGAAACATCGGCATCAGGTGGCTGGAGTGAATGGACGGCCAAGTATCGAAAGTGTGGAACAAACGCGTTTCGGCTATGTATTAGCCTTTGTCAATGTCACACATTCGGTGGAAAATTGAATAAGACGAGGCTTCAGTGTGCAGGACTTAATATGTCCGTGAACCGGTAACCCACAGCGATTCTTCCGGGACCTCCGCCTCTGTTTCCACCAATCAGCGTGGGGCATAACTCACGCCCACTAGAGGAAATAATCTGATTGGAGGAATATCGGGCAACACACGGATTGCCTGCACTCTAGAGTAAAACATTAATGTAATTGTAATGTAAGCAACAAATAGAAACCACAAAACATACAGAGGTTCTCCACAATCTGATACAGTACAGAGTTACAATTGCCAAACTATTGAACACAGTGTCATCACGTTCCAGTAAATTAGGCGGCACAGGGTGGTGATCAATTGCACAACGAAATGGACTGTACCCCAGAATTGCGAATATCAGTGGGCCCATCTCTCTCTACACATTCCATATTAATGCCAACTGGTGCAACAAATCACACTATATAGTAAGGTTTTGAGCGTGTATTCACATGATTATATATCCTTGTATACCGAGTAGTGTGATCTTTTCACTCACAATCTCGCAGGCTGAAGTCATGTGTAATATAGCGGTAAACCTTTAGTATTAGTGTACTTTATTGACTGTAGGATCATCAGTGGCCATAATAAATTATGTACTGACTATATTGTGTATGTTAGATGGTTTTATCAAAATCATCTTATATCCCAGCAAGTCACAATTAACTATAGAGGGTAGAATTACGTTAGCACCTTGGAGTGCATTAACCCCTTATTTTCCTTTCTCATGCAAGGGTGTTAGGTGTAAACATAAAATTTGTTTCCCCATAGGAATCGATGGGGCTGCGTTACTGAGCTTTACGCTGCTTTATTGCAGGTGTTAGACTTTTTCTCAGCCGGCTCTCCCCATTGATGTCTATGGGGAAATCATGCACGAGCATGTACAACCAGCTCACCGCTGACTTAAGCAGTGCTGGTATTGGAGTGCGGTATGGAGCACAATTTTGCTCTACGCTCACTTCTTGCCTTTTAACGCCGGGTTTAGAAAAACCTGTAATACCAGCGCTGTAGGTAAGTGAGCAGTGACAATAACGTGCAAGTTAATACCTCACCCCTCATAATGCAAAACTTGTAATCTAGCCATTGGTTTTTTTCAAAGTTTTTTTAAAAGTTTTAAAAAGGAGGCTCATATTCTTCTCTTCACAATTTACCACTGATAGTATCCATTGTACTAGTGGCAATTACATAGGATGATATAATATTACACAAATTACAATAAAATAACAAAAATGTAAGGGGAAAATTCCATTACCACTATAGGTTAGATAACCCGGATGACAGACATACCCATATACAGAGATTACCAAGTGAAAGGTGGTAAAATTGAAACAGCAACATACTTTAAAGATGTCGACTGCAACAATTATATCCACCATACTAGTTGTCATCACAGTAGATGGATAAATAATATCCCAAAAGGACAACTCATACGGATTAGAAAAAAATGTTTGAATGAGAACACTTGGATAACACAATCCCTCAAACTTAAGGGGAGATTTTTAGAAAGAGTTTATAATGAAGAACTTAGAAACAATACCATCAAGGAAGTTGGTATGATTGACAGGAAGTCCCTCTTGAAATATAAAAACAAGCACGAGACAACCCCAATGCCAAATAAAAAAAAATATTATCAAAAAACATTGGCACTTAATAAAAGATGATGATGTGATAGGGGAGTATTTGACTAATAAACCCCAATTCATATATCGTAAAGCTAAGAATCCTAAAACGATTTTAGCACCTAGCATACCCACTAAGAAATGTAGGAACAACCAAGACTTAAAGGGTAGTAGACTCAGGGGTTTCTTTCCATGCCACCTCTGCAAAGCCTGTACACATGGCAAGAAAACTGATACCTTTAAATCATACACCAACCAAGAGTCATTTAAAGTCAAAGATACCATTAGTTGCACTGACAAATGTGTTATTTACTTGATAGAATGTGGCTGTGACAAACATCAGGGCAAATACACTACTTTTAAATATATGGGTATCTGTAAGGTAATGAAAGACTGGAGAGGGGTGACATTGAACAGCAAATGCTCAGGGTAGAATTTAAGTGGATCTTTAACCTGGATTGTATCTATCCCAAAGGCCTAAATGCCAATTTTGAAGTAGTACATTTGTTTTAGTGTATATTGTCCGACCCATTATAATAATTTAATAATTATTATTCGATTTAACCCCCACATACATTTAAGGTCCATATCACATGCATGTATATTCATACTAGCTTGTAACAATTTGGTCCTGTCTAGTTGTATATTCGAGGTAAAATCTGTATATGGGTATGTCTGTCATCCGGGTTATCTAACCTATAGTGGTAATGGAATTGTCCCCTTACATTTTTGTTATTTTATTGTAATTTGTGTAATATTATATCATGATATGTCATTGCCACTAGTACAATGGATACTATGAGTGGTAAATTGTGAAGGGAAGAATATGAGACTCCTTTTTAAAACTTTTAAAAAAAAAAATAGTTTAAAAAAAATATATATTTTTTTTTAATTTAAAAATGTATATAATAAATTTTTTATTATGTATTTGTATACTATTTTCTCATGCATATTTTTTATGTATATTCACATATATTCATTTCTTTCATGTAATTAGCAAGAGTCCATGAGCTAGTGACGTATGGGATATACATTCCTACCAGGAGGGGCAAAGTTTCCCAAACCTCAAAATGCCTACAAATACACCCCTCACCACACCCACAAATCAGTTTTACAAACTTTGCCTCCTATGGAGGTGGTGAAGTAAGTTTGTGCTAGATTCTACGTTGATATGCGCTCCGCAGCAGGTTGGAGCCCGGTTTTCCTCTCAGCGTGCAGTGAATGTCAGAGGGATGTGAGGAGAGTATTGCCTATTTGAATTCAATGATCTCCTTCTACGGGGTCTATTTCATAGGTTCTCTGTTATCGGTTGTAGAGATCCATCTCTTACCTCCCTTTTCAGATCGACAATATACTCTTATATATATACCATTACCTCTGCTGATTTTCGTTTCAGTACTGGTTTGGCTTTCTACAACATGTAGATGAGTGTCCTGGGGTAAGTAAGTCTTATTTTCTGTGACACTCTAAGCTATGGTTGGGCACTTTTTTATAAAGTTCTAAATATATGTATTCAAACATTTATTTGCCTTGACTCAGGATGTTCAACATTCCTTATTTTCAGACAGTCAGTTTCATATTTGGGATAATGCATTTGAATAAATCAATTTTTTTCTTACCTTAAAATTTGACTTTTCCCTGTGGGCTGTTAGGCTCGCGGGGGCTGAAAATGCTTCATTTTATTGCGTCATTCTTGGCGCAGACTTTTTTGGAGCAAATTTTTTTTTAGTTTCCGGCGTCATACGTGTCGCCGGAAGTTGCGTCATTTTTTGACATTCTTTTGCGAAAAAAATGTCGGCGTTCCGGATGTGCCGTCATTTTTGGCGCCAAAAGCATTTAGGCGCCAAATAATGTGGGCGTCTTATTTGGCGCTAAAAAAATATGGGCGTCACTTTTGTCTCCACATTATTTAAGTCTCATTTTTTATTGCTTCTGGTTGCTAGAAGCTTGTTCACTGGCATTTTTTCCCATTCCTGAAACTGTCATTTAAGGAATTTGATCAATTTTGCTTTATATGTTGTTTTTTCTATTACATATTGCAAGATGTCCCATGTTGAAGCTGAGTCAGAAGATACTTCTGGAAAATCGCTGCCTGGTGCTGGAGCTACCAAAGCTAAGTGTATCTGCTGTAAACTTTTGGTAGCTGTTCCTCCAGCTGTTGTTTGTATTGAATGTCATGACAAACTTGTTAATGCAGATAATATTTCCTTTAGTAAAGTTACATTACCTGTTGCTGTTCCATCAACATCTAATACTCAGAGTGTTCCTGATAACATAAGAGATTTTGTTTCTAAATCCATTAAGAAGGCTATGTCTGTTATTCCTCCTTCTAGTAAACGTAAAAAGTCTTTTAAAACTTCTCATTTTTCAGATGAATTTTTAAATGAACATCATCATTCTGATTCTGATAATGGCTCTTCTGGTTCAGAGGATTCTGTCTCAGAGGTTGATGCTGATAAATCTTCATATTTATTTAAAATGGAATTTATTCGTTCTTTACTTAAAGAAGACCTAATTGCATTAGAAATTGAGGATTCTGGTCCTCTTGATACTAAATCTAAACGTTTAGATAAGGTTTTTAAATCTCCTGTAGTTATTCCAGAAGTTTTTCCTGTTCCTGGTGCTATTTCTGAAGTAATTTCCAGGGAATGGAATAATTTGGGTAATTCATTTACTCCTTCTAAACGTTTTAAGCAATTATATCCTGTGCCATCTGACAGATTAGAATTTTGGGACAAAATCCCTAAGGTTGATGGGGCTGTCTCTACTCTTGCTAAGCGTACTACCATTCCTACGGCAGATGGTACTTCCTTTAAGGATCCTTTAGATAGGAAAATTGAATCCTTTCTAAGAAAAGCTTACTTGTGTTCAGGTAATCTTCTTAGACCTGCTATATCTTTGGCGGATGTTGCTGCAGCTTCAACTTTTTGGTTGGAAGCTTTAGCGCAACAAGTAACAGATCATAATTCTCATAGCATTATTATTCTTCTTCAACATGCTAATAATTTTATTTGTGATGCCATCTTTGATATCATTAGAGTTGATGTCAGGTATATGTCTCTAGCTATTTTAGCTAGAAGAGCTTTATGGCTTAAAACTTGGAATGCTGATATGTCTTCTAAGTCTACTCTGCTTTCCCTTTCTTTCCAGGGTAACAAATTATTTGGTTCTCAGTAGGATTCTATTATCTCAACTGTTACTGGAGGGAAAGGAACTTTTTTACCACAGGATAAAAAATCTAAAGGTAAATTTAGGTCTAATAATCGTTTTCGTTCCTTTTGTCACAACAAGGAACAAAAGCCTGATCCTTCATCCTCAGGAGCGGTATCAGTTTGGAAGCCATCTCCAGTCTGGAATAAATCCAAGCCTTTTAGAAAATCAAAGCCAGCTCCTAAGTCCACATGAAGGTGCGGCCCTCATTCCAGCTCAGCTGGTAGGGGGCAGATTACGTTTTTTCAAAGGAATTTGGATCAATTCCGTTCACAATCTTTGGATTCAGAATATTGTTTCAGAAGGGTACAGAATTGGCTTCAAGATAAGGCCTCCTGCAAAGAGATTTTTCTTTCCCGTGTCCCAGTAAATCCAGCGAAGGCTCAAGCATTTCTGAAATGTGTTTCAGATCTAGAGTTGGCTGGAGTAATTATGCCAGTTCCAGTTCTGGAACAGGGGCTGGGGTTTTATTCAAATCTCTTCATTGTACCAAAGAAGGAGGATTCCTTCAGACCAGTTCTGGATCTAAAAATATTGAATCGTTATGTAAGGATACCAACATTCAAAATGGTAACTGTAAGGACTATCCTGCCTTTTGTTCAGCAAGGGCATTATATGTCTACAATAGATTTACAGGATGCATATCTGCATATTCCGATTCATCCAGATCACTATCAGTTTCTGAGATTCTCGTTCCTAGACAAGCATTACCAGTTTGTGGCTCTACCGTTTGGCCTAGCAACAGCTCCAAGAATTTTTACAAAGGTTCTCGGTGCCCTTCTGTCTGTAATCAGAGAACAGGGTATTGTGGTATTTCCTTATTTGGACGATATCTTGGTACTTGCTCAGTCTTCACATTTAGCAGAATCTCATATGAATCGACTTGTGTTGTTTCTTCAAGATCATGGTTGGAGGATCAATTTGCTAAAAAGTTCATTGAGTCCTCAGACAAGGGTAACCTTTTTGGGTTTCCAGATAGATTCAGTGTCCATGACTCTATCTTTGACAGACAAGAGACGTCTAAAATTGATATCAGCTTGTCGAAACCTTCAGTCACAATCATTCCCTTCGGTAGCCTTATGCATGGAAATTCTAGGTCTTATGACTGCTGCATCGGACGCGATCCCCTTTGCTCGTTTTCACATGCGACCTCTTCAGCTCTGTATGCTGAACCAGTGGTGCAGGGATTACACAAAGATATCTCAATTAATATCTTTAAAACCGATTGTACGACACTCTCTGACGTGGTGGACAGATCACCATCGTTTAGTTCAGGGGGCTTCTTTTATTCTTCCGACCTGGACTGTAATCTCAACAGATGCAAGTCTTACAGGTTGGGGAGCTGTGTGGGGGTCTCTGACGGCACAAGGGGTTTGGGAATCTCAGGAGGTGAGATTACCGATCAATATTTTGGAACTCCGTGCAATTTTCAGAGCTCTTCAGTCTTGGCCTCTTCTAAAGAGAGAATTGTTCATTTGTTTTCAGACAGACAATGTCACATCTGTGGCATACATCAATCATCAAGGAGGGACTCACAGCCCTCTGGCTATGAAAGAAGTATCTCGAATTCTGGTTTGGGCGGAATCCAGCTCCTGTCTAATTTCTGCGGTTCATATCCCAGGTATAGACAATTGGGAAGCGGATTATCTCAGTCACCAAACGTTGCATCCGGGCGAATGGTCTCTTCACCCAGAGGTATTTCTTCAGATTGTCCAAATGTGGGGACTTCCAGAAATAGATCTGATGGCCTCTCATCTAAACAAGAAACTTCCCAGGTATCTGTCCAGATCCAGGGATCCTCAAGCGGAAGCAGTGGATGCATTGTCACTTCCTTGGAAGTATCATCCTGCTTATATCTTTCCGCCTCTAGTTCTTCTTCCAAGAGTGATCTCCAAGATTCTGAAGGAATGCTCGTTTGTTCTGCTGGTAGCTCCAGCATGGCCTCACAGGTTTTGGTATGCAGATCTTGTCCGGATGGCCTCTTGCCAACCGTGGACTCTTCGTTAAGATGAGACCTTCTGTCGCAAGGTCCTTTTTTCCATCAGGATCTCAAATCCTTAAATTTAAAGGTATGAAGATTGAACGCTTGATTCTTAGTCAAAGAGGTTTCTCTGACTCTGTGATTAATACTATGTTACAGGCTCGAAAATCTGTATCTAGGGAGATATATTATAGAGTCTGGAAGACTTATATTTCTTGGTGTCTTTCTCATCATTTTTCCTGGCATTCTTTTAGAATTCCGAGAATTTTACAATTTCTTCAGGATGGTTTGGAGAAAGGTTTGTCTGCAAGTTCCTTGAAAGGACAAATCTCTGCTCTTTCTGTTCTTTTTCACAGAAAGATTGCTAATCTTCCTGATATTCATTGTTTTGTACAAGCTTTGGTTCATATAAAACCTGTCATTAAGTCAATTTCTCCTCCTTGGAGTTTGAATTTGGTTCTGGGGGCTCTTCAAGCTCCTCCGTTTGAACCTATGCATTCATTGGACATTAAATTACTTTCTTGGAAAGTTTTGTTCCATTTTGGCCATCTCTTCTGCCAGAAGAGTTTCTGAATTATCTGCTCTTTCTTGTGAGTCTCCTTTTCTGATTTTTCAGCAGGATAAGGCGGTGTTGCGAACTTCTTTTGAATTTTTACCTAAGGTTGTGAATTCCAACAACATTAGTAGAGAAATTGTGGTTCCTTCATTATGTCCTAATCCTAAGAATTCTAAGGAGAAATCATTGCATTCTTTGGATGTAGTTAGAGCTTTGAAATATTATGTTGAAGCTACTAAGAATTTCCGAAAGACTTCTAGTCTATTTGTTATCTTTTCCGGTTCTAGGAAAGGTCAGAAGGCCTCTGCCATTTCTTTGGCATCTTGGTTGAAATCTTTAATTCATCATGCTTATGTCGAGTCGGGTAAAACTCCGCCTCAAAGGATTACAGCTCATTCTACTAGGTCAGTTTCTACTTCCTGGGCGTTTAGGAATGAAGCTTCGGTTGATCAGATTTGCAAAGCAGCAACTTGGTCTTCTTTGCATACTTTTACTAAATTCTACCATTTTGATGTGTTTTCTTCTTCTGAAGCTGTTTTTGGTAGAAAAGTACTTCAGGCAGCTGTTTCAGTTTGAATCTTCTGCTTATGTTTTCAGTTTTTTTCATTATAAAATTTAAACTTTATTTTGGGTGTGGATTATTTTTCAGCGGAATTGGCTGTCTTTATTTTATCCCTCCCTCTCTAGTGACTCTTGCGTGGAAGATCCACATCTTGGGTATTCATTATCCCATACGTCACTAGCTCATGGACTCTTGCTAATTACATGAAAGAAAACATAATTTATGTAAGAACTTACCTGATAAATTCATTTCTTTCATATTAGCAAGAGTCCATGAGGCCCACCCTTTTTGTGGTGGTTATGATTTTTTTGTATAAAGCACAATTATTCCAATTCCTTATTTTTTATGCTTTCGCACTTTTTTCTTATCACCCCACTTCTTGGCTATTCGTTAAACTGATTTGTGGGTGTGGTGAGGGGTGTATTTGTAGGCATTTTGAGGTTTGGGAAACTTTGCCCCTCCTGGTAGGAATGTATATCCCATACGTCACTAGCTCATGGACTCTTGCTAATATGAAAAAAATGAATTTATCAGGTAAGTTCTTACATAAATTATGTTTTTTTACATGATGTGTAATGTTATGAATATATCCCTTTAGGACTTATTGCCTACTTTTAAAAAAATTCTCCAATCAACCTTTTAAATATACATCCAGCCATTCATTTATGGTAATATGACTATCATAGTTATCACCTTCTAGTTTAGACTTTGTTAGTTAACCACAGATTCCATCCAAGGTAACATTTGCCCTTATCCAACATGGATACGTTTAACTTCCCATAACCGGAAGTCACGTCCTTTCGGGGAACCGGATATGACGTATGTCCGAAAAACCGGAAGTACTTGTCCAGAACCGGAAATACTGACGGCATCACATACGTGATACGCATGTGCACATTTTTGGTGTCTCTTTGGCGGCAATCACTCTATCAGCAATCACATCTGATTGGTAGATAGATGTGTTATAAGGTCTACTTTTTTAACTCCTCCTTGTCTACTTTTTTAACTCCTCCTTATGTCTTGAGAAAGGCCCATCCACGGGCCGAAACGCGTAGACTTTTTACATAAGGAGGCTGCTATTCTTCCCTGGTGAGTCTATTACCAATTAGTCTCCTTTTTGTAGCTGGTTTTGCATTTGGTTTTTTATTTCTTTCTAAAGGTAATTATATTGAAAGGAGAATCACCTAGTCCTAGTCCTACACCTCGCATTGTCTTGTGATCACCTGGGATTTCACAAGGATTCGTTTTGGCTGCTCTTTAGGATATCACTAGGACTTTGCTTTGGACTATTCTCATTATATTATACATACCGTAAATATATATATTTTTTCTCTTATTTTTTTCTTATTGGCTCTTTTTTTGCCATTTGAGTGCCACTTATTATATTTTGTACACGAGTATAATTGAATCCACCTTTTTTCATTTGGGGATCTGTTCCATTAGGGAACTAATTGTTTGCTTACTTTATACTATATTATGCACATATTATAAACTCTTATACTGTTTTAATATTGTTCACATCTTATCTACTACTGTCGATCATCACTTATCTATTGGTCTCTGGAATAGGTGGTCATTAATATCACCCCGCATACATTCTTATTAATATTATTAATGTTTTTTGTTATTAGTTACTTTTAGAATATTAAATACTTGTTTTTAGACTCTATCATTATCTTTGTTTTGATTATACGTTTTAGTTCATGATTAGTCTTAAGCCGTTGGCGCTCTATATTTCCATCTACTGTATATTTCTATTACTCTGTTGGTGTCATATCACAGTAATTCTCAATCTCTATACTTCATGTTTTCCACGTTTCACTGTCCCTTTAAACATAATATCACATGACCGTTATGCCTTTATAAGCCCTCCTCTCTAATTCAACAATGCTTGGTAATTTGATTCGCATGAGGAGTGATCACAACTTTCAAGAAGCTCTCTCCATTTTCGTCAAGTTGTTTACTAACTTTATATCTGCAAAGTTCTTTTCAATCACAGGACAGCATACTTCATTCTGAAACGCTAACTGACATACAGCGTGTCTGCAGTAGTTCGGCGTCTGACGTCATCAGCACTCTGGGAGTCAGTGTCGCAGCTCCTCTCTGTTGCCGGATTCTACACTGCTTCTCAGGACAACTTATTGCTAGCTAGCAAAGTCTTCACAAGTACACGCTGGTCATGAAGTGTTGGGTATCGTACTAAACATAAAGTTATTGCTGAAGTTACGCTAATTTCATATGTTCCAAAGACTGTATATACTAACAATTCAAGCTGATACATATACGTTACTAATGGAAAGTTTGCATGTTTAACATCTTCTGCATATATGCTGGTTATTTCTGCATACAGTACATTGCCATAACAATCCTGCTGCATTCATAAATAAGGTTGCATATGAACTTTACTAACCTGAACATACAAGCATTGTACCTGAGTGATAAGCTACATTCTATTTAAAGAGATACTAACAGAGCTTCAATTACATAAAGTTATAATTTATTCTATATCCAAAGAGATTATTTATTGTTTAGCAAATGCTATTATATTATTTAGGAGAGTATTAGCACATTCACATTGTTGTGCATATCTCCAGCAACTAAAGTTAGTTGTAATTTACTTTTGACCTAAACAGGTCACCCTCAGTCAATGAGCAGAATAAGGTTCCTAGTTTATCAAGGTACCTAGGTTTGGTGTGAGACTGAGTGGAGTGGATACAACTGGGTTCACATTAATCATATAATAAATCCTCACATATTACCAAGCCTCCCTTAACCCACTTGTATCTATAATGGATGTTACTGAATTATCCAACCGTGTTGGAACCCTTTCTCAAAATATGGATATAATGATCCAGGGTCTTAGGGACCTCCAAGTTGAAAATCAGGAATTACGAAAATATATTAGGGATCATGTACCTGCTCAAACTTTACCATCACCTCTTGTTTCCCCTGAGCCACAAATATGTCCACCTGAGAGATTTTCTGGAGACAGAACTCAATTTAGAGACTTCAAAAATTCATGTACTTTATTATTTTCATTGAAACCAAGAACCTATCCTACCGAAAGGGTTAAAGTTCTAACGGTAATTTCTTATCTCACTGGTGAAGCCAAGGCATGGGCTAATGCATACTATGAAAAAGAAGATCCTATCTTAAACTCATTAGAATCATTTTTTAATGCCATGTCCTTACTATATGAAGATCACGACAAACAAGCTTCAGCAGAAAATTCTATCAGACATTTGCGACAAGGTAGACGCCCTGTAGAAGAATATATAACTGATTTCAAAAGATGGGCACTTGACACACAGTGGAATAACCCAGCTTTGACAAATCAATTCCGTATTGGATTAGCGGATGCTCTAAAAGATGAATTGGCACGTGTGGTTATTCCTAAGGACTTAGAAAATCTTATGACCTTGTCTATATCTATTGATCGTCGTTTGAGGGAAAGGAAGATTGAAAGAGGGTCATCAGAATTATCTACCAAGAAAGCCTATAGCTCTCATTCAGTTTCCACTGTCCGTTCAACAGATGAGCCTATGGAGATAGGTTTTGTCAAAGGTCCTCTTAAACCTGAAGAAAAGGCTAGACGAAGACAACATAATCTTTGTTTATATTGTGCTGCTAAGGACCACGGAGTAAAGGAGTGTCCAATTCTGTTAAAATCAAAAAAGGGTAAGCAAGAGATAGCTCATTTAAATGAGACTGTTATAAAAAAAACTCATCTCACTTTACTCTTTCTGTTTGTCTACAGTGGGATCAACATCAACTTAAAGCCCAGGTGGTAATCGATTCAGGAGCAACTAATAATTTCATTCATTTATCTTTTGTTGAAAATCACAAGATTCCTATAATTAAAAAATTAATTGCATTAGCTATTCGAGTCGTTGATGGTTCTTTTATCAATTCAGGTCCTGTTACCCATCATACAGATCCATTATCATTAACATTTTCATCAGGTCACTCTGAATTGTGTACCTTCGAGGTTATTCATTCTCCTTTGTACCCCATAATTCTAGGACTTTCATGGCTAAAGAAACATCAACCAACCATCTCATGGAATAGTGGTACTATTTCCTTCGACTCACCATATTGTAAAACACACTGTACACAATCACAAACTATATTACAGGTTGATATGACAAATATACCAACAGAGTACTCAGATTTTTATGATGTTTTTGATAAGGTTGAGGCTCAATCTCTACCTCCCCACAGACCTTACGACTGTCCTATCGATTTAAAACCAAACAGTAAAATTCCTTATGGTCGTATATATCCACTCTCTGAACCAGAACTGCTTCATCTCAAAGGATATCTTGAGGAAAATCTAAAGAAAGGTTTTATTCGGCCTTCTACATCTTCAGCTGGTGCCGGGATCTTTTTCGTGAAGAATAAAGATGACAGTCTCAGGCCTATAATTGACTATAGACAACTGAACAACTGTACAATAAAAAATAGATATCCTTTACCTCTTATTCCAGAACTCATAGAGAGGTTACAGGGTGCTACCATTTTCACCAAACTGGATTTAAGAGGTGCATATAATTTAATTAGAATTCGTAAAGGTGATGAATGGTTAACTGCCTTTCGTACTAGGTATGGTCTCTATGAGTATTGTGTCATGCCTTTTGGTTTGTGCAATGCACCTGCAACTTTTCAGTTTTTCATTAATGATGTTTTCAAAGATTTACTTGACACATACATTGTCATTTATTTGGACGATATTCTCATTTATTCAAATTCCAAAGAGGATCACATACAACATGTCAGAACAGTTCTTTCAAGATTAAGACAGAACAACTTATATGTTAAGGCAGAAAAATGTATATTCAATTCTGATACTATTTCTTTCCTGGGGTATCATATTTCACCAAAAGGAATATCCATGGAGGACAACAAAGTACAAGCTATCACTAACTGGCCTATTCCAAAAAATAAGAAAGAGCTCCAGAGATTCTTAGGATTCTCAAATTTTTATAGAAAATTTATTAAAGGTTTCTCTACTATCGCAAAACCTCTCACACTACTCACCCGAAAGAACAACAAATACCACTGGAACCAACAGGCAGATGATTCTTTTAATGCTCTCAAACATAGTTTCATTACCGCTCCAATCCTACAATTCTCAGATCCATCAAAACAATATACATTAGAAGTAGATGCATCCGAATTTGCAATAGGAGCCATTCTGTCTCAAAGAGATTCTTCTACCAACATGCTTCATCCTGTCGCATATTATTCTCGGGTTATGAATTCGGCCGAAATTAATTACCCAATTGGGGAAAAAGAACTTCTAGCCATCAAGGCTGCATTCGAATTTTGGAGACATCTATTAGAAGGGGCAAGATTTCCAATCATCATATTTACAGATCATCGTAATCTACAATATCTAAAAACTAACAAAAGTCTTTCTTCCAGACAAGTCAGATGGAGTTTATTCTTTACTAGATTTGATTTTATAATCACTTATCGTCCAGGAGTAAGAAATACAAAGGCAGATGCTCTATCTAGATATTCAACTCCATTAACTGAGAGTTCTGAACTAAACTCAATAATACCACCAGAAAAATTCATTGGCCTCTTAGTGGGGAAAACATCTATTCTCAAAGAACAACAACAGAATGATCCATTGATTAATGATTCTAGGATTCATAAAGGTAATGATGGATTTTTCTACCATGGTCATGCACTGTATGTTCCAGAATCTCTTAGGAATGACATTTTAGCTATGGCACATGATATTCCACTTTCAGGACATCCTGGTTTCAAGAAAACTCTTCATTTAATTCAAAGGGATTTCTGGTGGCCACATATGATTCAGTCTGTAAAACAGTACATACAAGGGTGTGCTGTATGTACCAAATGTAAATCTCAAAGAATTCACCCTTATGGTTTACTTTTATCTCTTCCAATCGCTGACAGACCTTGGCAAGATATTGCCCTAGACTTCATTGTCGATCTACCTCCCTCTTCTAACAACACAGTCATCCTGGTTGTTGTGGATCTCTTTTCAAAAATGGCACATTTTATACCTATTCACACTTTGCCAACAGCTTCAGAAACAGCAGATTTGTTCATCAAACATATTGTCAGATTGCATGGGTTACCTAAGTCTATTACGACTGACAGGGGTACACAATTTACCTCTCGATTTTGGACACAACTCTGTTCTAGTTTGCATATTGATCGCCGTTTGAGTTCAGCTTACCATCCTCAAACAAACGGTCAGACCGAAAGGACTAATCAGAGTTTAGAGCAATATCTAAGATGCTACTGTACATTTCAGCAAGACAACTGGTCTTCTCTTCTACCTACTGCTGAATTCTCCTATAATAACACCATTAATTCATCTACCAATACAACTCCATTTTTCATTAACTATGGGTTTCATCCCTCTTATCATCTTCTTCAAAGATCAGAAAGTTCTTGTCCCTTGGTAAATGACACTGTGAATACAATTGCTGAAGGATTCATTCAACTAAAACAGATTTTACTACAATCTCAAGAAAGGCAAAAACGTTATTATGACTTAAGGAGAACGAAACCTCCTGATTATAAGGTGGGAGATCTAGTTTGGTTGTCTTCTAAACACTTGAAGCTTCACATTCCCAGTAAAAAGCTTGGTTCTCTGTTTATTGGTCCTTACAAAATTATTAGGATTGTTAATGCTAATGCTGTCACTTTACAACTACCAAATTCTTTTAAGATACATCCAACATTTCATGTATCCCTTTTGAAACCTTATGTTCCAGTCAGAGATCAAGTCTTGACAACTCAAGTTCCGACACTCATTGAGGATGAAGTATCATATGAAGTTGATTCCATTTTGGATTCTAGATTCTATAAGAATTCTCTACAGTATTTAGTTCGGTGGAAAAATTATTCATCAGAAGAGGATTCTTGGGAACCATCCACTAACTTATCAGCCCCTAGATTGGTATCTCTGTTTCATCGCAGACATCCAGACCGTCCCAAACCCTGATCTGCGGAGCAGATCGTTAAGGGGGGTGTCCTGTCATATCACAGTAATTCTCAATCTCTATACTTCATGTTTTCCACGTTTCACTGTCCCTTTAAACATAATATCACATGACCGTTATGCCTTTATAAGCCCTCCTCTCTAATTCAACGATGCTTGGTAATTTGATTCGCATGAGGAGTGATCACAACTTTCAAGAAGCTCTCTCCATTTTCGTCAAGTTGTTTGCTAACTTTATATCTGCAAAGTTCTTTTCAATCACAGGACAGCATACTTCATTCTGAAACGCTAACTGACATACAGCGTGTCTGCAGTAGTTCGGCGTCTGACGTCATCAGCACTCCGGGAGTCAGTGTCGCAGCTCCTCTCTGTTGCCGGATTCTACACTGCTTCTCAGGACAACTTATTGCTAGCTAGCAAAGTCTTCACAAGTACACGCTGGTCATGAAGTGTTGGGTATCGTACTAAACATAAAGTTATTGCTGAAGTTACGCTAATTTCATATGTTCCAAAGACTGTATATACTAACAATTCAAGCTGATACATATACGTTACTAATGGAAAGTTTGCATGTTTAACATCTTCTGCATATATGCTGGTTATTTCTGCATACAGTACATTGCCATAACAATCCTGCTGCATTCATAAATAAGGTTGCATATGAACTTTACTAACCTGAACATACAAGCATTGTACCTGAGTGATAAGCTACATTCTATTTAAAGAGATACTAACAGAGCTTCAATTACATAAAGTTATAATTTATTCTATATCCAAAGAGATTATTTATTGTTTAGCAAATGCTATTATATTATTTAGGAGAGTATTAGCACATTCACATTGTTGTGCATATCTCCAGCAACTAAAGTTAGTTGTAATTTACTTTTGACCTAAACAGGTCACCCTCAGTCAATGAGCAGAATAAGGTTCCTAGTTTATCAAGGTACCTAGGTTTGGTGTGAGACTGAGTGGAGTGGATACAACTGGGTTCACATTAATCATATAATAAATCCTCACAGTTGGGTCCTGTTGTTAGGAGGTCCCTTTATAGTGAGCTTGGCTTGTATCCGGGCACAGTCTTTTACCATTGCCACATTGTGTAAAGACATTCACTTTAAGCTTAAACTAAAAAATAAACTAGCATTACTTATTTTACAAAAATAAATAATAAAAAAAATAAAAAAATCTGCATTACCAAAAAAACAAACACTAAAATTACAAAAAAATAAAAAAGCTTCCATTGCAAAAAATAATAAACAAAATTATCCAAATTAATAAAAATTATTCCTATTCTAATACCCCCAAAAAAATTACCCCCAAAAAAACAAAACCCTAATCTAAAAATAAATAAACTACCAATATCCCTTTAAAGGGCCTTTTGCAGGGCATCGCCCCAAAGCTAACAGCTCTTTTACCTTAAAAAAAACACCAATTACCCCCTAACATTGCAACCCCCATCCCCAACCCCCCAAAATAAAAAACATAACTAAAAAAAAACCTACTCTAACCATTGCCCCAAAAAAGGGCATTTGGATGGGCATTGCCCTAATAGGGCATTCAGCTCTTTTTCAGCCCAAACAAAAATAAAAAAATCCCTAATCTTAAAAAAAAACCTCACCCCCCCCCAAAAAAACAAAAAAACTAACACTAATACCCAAATTAGTACTCAACAATGATGAAGGGCGGCGCTCCATCTTCACTCCAGCGGCGAGCCATCTTTATCCATCGCAAAGCATCTTCTACAATCTTCATCCAGCCCGGCGGTCCATCTTCTAGCTTCATCCCGGGTGGCGATGGCGAAGTCCTCGGCTATGTCATCAGTGACATCGGTCCTCCGAGTCCTCTTCAGAACATCGACATTGAGCTCCTCTTCATGCGGTCTCCAGGAGCACACTGAAGATTGAATGCAAGGTACCCCTTTTATATAGGGTTTCCCTTGCATTCCTATTGGCTGACAAATTCAAATCAGCCAATAGGATGATAGATGCTTTCATCCTATTGGTGAGTACTAATTTGGGTATAATGTTTTTTTTTAAGATTGGTGTTTTTTTAAGATTAGAGATTTTTTTTAAAGAATTTGGGCTGAAAAAGAGCTTAATGTCATTTTAAGGGCAATGCCCATCCAAATTCTCTTTTTGGGGCAATGGTTAGATTCATTTTTTATTTTGGGGGTTGGGGTTATGGGGTAATTGGTGTTTTTTATATTTAAGGTAAAAGAGTTGATAGCTTTGGGGCAATGCCCTGCAAAAGGCCCTTTTAAGGACTATTGGTAGTTTATTTTTAGATTAGGGTTTGTTTTTTTTGGGGGGTGTTTTTTTTTCCGGTGGGTATAAGAAAAGGAATAATTTTTATTATTTTGGATAATTTTCTTTGTTATTTTTTGTAATGGTAGCTTTTTCATGTTTTGTAATTTTAGTGTTTATTATTTTTTTTGTAATGGTAGTTTTTTTGTGTGGTAATGTTAGGTTTTGTTATTATTAGTAATGTTAGGTTTTATTAATTTTAGTAATGATAGGTTTTTGTTTTTTGGTAATGTAGCTTTGTATTATTTATTTTTGTAAAACAAGTAATGTTAGGATTTTTTTTTTTAGTTTAAGCTTAGGTTTTAATTTTGTTTCACAACTAAGTTTTTATTTATTTATTTGAAGGTAGTTAGTATATTTTAACTTTAATTTAGGTGTATTTTAATTTTGTTAAAGGGGGTGTTAGGTTTAGGGGTTAATCGTTTAATATAGTATTTGCATTGTGGGGGGGGTGGCGGTTTAGGGTTTATTAGTTTTATTTAGTGTTGGTGATGTGGGGGGATGGCAGTTTAGGGTTTAATAACTTTATTTAGTGTTGGCGAGGTGGGGGGGATAGCAGTTTAGGGGTTAATAGCTTTATTTAGTGTTGGCGATGTGGGGGGATGGCAGTTTAGGGGTACATAGCTTTATTTAGTCTTGGCGATGTGGGGGTGGTCGGTTTAGGGGTTAATAACTTTATTTATTAGTTGCGTTATGGGGGATGGCGGTTTAGGGGTTAATAGTTTAATTTAGGTTGTTGTGATGCGGGAGTGGTGGTTTAGGGGTTAATAGGTTTATTTATTAGTTGCGATGCGGGTGGGTGGTGGTTTAGGGGTTAATAGTGTACTTTATGGGTGTTAGTGTACTTTGTAACATATTTTTGATGTGTTTTGTGAAACTTTTTTGTTTCGCAAAACACATAACTACAGGTCTTTAAATGCGGAATGGATCATTGCGGTAAAGGCCATATCGCACCATACCGCACGACTTGTAATCTGGGCCATGGTGCATTAGGAATACTTCAAATTCCTGTTCTTCCTTTAGAAGAAAATGCTCTTTTTATTTTTTTATATTTTTTTGTAAAATATATGTTTGAATAAATACAAATATATATATATATATATATATATAATATATATATATATATATATAATATATCTATATATATATATATTTAATAATAAAAATAAAATTCCTATGTTCTTCACTTAGAATAAAATGTTAAGTATTTCTATGCAAAACACATAAAAAACATATTAAAATTGATTAAATATAATATTTTATATTTCAAGGTTTTTGACTGAGAAGGGCTCAAAGGTGTGTGTGTGTGCGGTAAATCTGTTTGACCATGGAATTGTAATATCAATTAGCAAGCTAATTAGCGTGCCACTTGTAGTCTGGGGCCAATGTGCTTTCAGCAGCAGAGTATTAAATGTATGAAACTGTGTTTTTCTGGCTTATTTTTGTATTTTAAATAAGAACATGACCATATCTAAGGGGCCTTATGATCAAAAACTTGCCGGCATGGAGAGAAATCGCACAAAATCTTTTTTTTTACCATTATATTGCAACAAATTCACCAGCTAAAATTTGCCTCTCTAAAATTCTTGGAGGGACCTCACTGTACTGTTGAGACTTGTTAGATAATCTCGACAGAGCATAGAGCTTTAGATATACAGGCACAAATCCCCAAATCAGTAATTCCAAAATCCAATCTTATTCTGAAATCCAACATTTTTAATTAATGTTTTATTTAAAAATAAAATATTAAAAAATACTATTCTTCCCTGCCTGTAAGTCACAATCTTTGCCTGTATCTTTAGTTTGGTTTTTGTGTTCTACAATGCAAAAAAAAGGTTTTTTTTTGGTTTTTTTAAAAAACAACAGCTATTCACTTTCTCATTAAAGGACTGTACTATCTTGCTAACGGTACTATGTATGCAAAACTATTAAAGATTATTTAAAACATAATTTATGTAAGAACTTACCTGATAAATTCATTTCTTTCATATTGGCAAGAGTCCATGAGCTAGTGACGTATGGGATACACAATCCTACCAGGAGGGGCAAAGTTTCCCAAACCTCAAAATGCCTATAAATACACCCCTCACCACACCCACAATTCAGTTTAACAAATAGCCAAGAAGTGGGGTGATAAAGAAAGGAGTTGAAAGCATCAACAAAGGAATTTGGAAATAATTGTGCTTTATACAAAAAATCATAACCACCACAAAAAGGGTTGGCCTCATGGACTCTTGCCAATATGAAAGAAATGAATTCATCAGGTAAGTTCTTACATAAATTATGTTTTCTTTCATGTAAATGACAAGAGTCCATGAGCTAGTGACGTATGGGATATCAAATACCCAAGATGTGGAACTCTATGCAAGAGTCAGGGAGGGATAAAAATAAAACCAGCCATTTCTCGCTGAAAAAATAATCCACAATCCAAAATATAAGTTAATTCTCATTAAATGAAAAGAAAAAACTTAAAACATAAGCAGAAGAATCAAACTGAAACAGCTGCCTGAAGAACTTTTCTACCAAAAACTGCTTCCGAAGAAGCGAATACATCAAAACGATAGAATTTAGTAAATGTATGCAAAGAAGACCAGGTTGCTGCTTTGCAAATCTGATCAACTGAAGCTTCATTCTTTAAAGCCCACGAAATGGAGACTGATATAGTAGAATGAGCTGTAATTCTCTGAGACGGGGCTTGACCTGACCCCAAATAAGCTGAATTAAACCAAAGCTTTAACCATGAAGCCAAGGAAACAGCAGAAGCCCTCTGACCTTTCCTAGAACCAGAAAAGATAACAGACTAGAAGTCTTCCTGAAATCTTTAGTAGCTTCAACATAATATTTCAAAGCTCTTACCACATCCAAAGAATGGAAGGATTTCTCCAAAGAATTCTTAGGATTAGGACACAAGGAAGGGACAACAATTTCACTTCTAATGTTGTTAGAAATCACAACCTTAGAAAAGAATTTAAATGAAGTCCGCAAAACTGCCTTTTCCTGATAAAAAATCAGAAAAAGAGATTAACAATAAAGAGTAGGTAATTCAGAAACTCTTCTAGCAGAAGAGATGGCCAAAAGGAACAACACGATCTAAGAAAGTAGTTTAATATCCAAAGAATGCATAGGCTCAAATGGAGGAGCCTGTAAAGCCTTCAAAACCAAATTAAGACTCCAAGGAGGAGAGATTGATTTAATGACAGGCTTGATACAAACCAAAGCCTGCTAAAAACAGTGAATATCAAGAATCTTAGCAATCTTTCTGTGAAAAAAGACAGAATGAGCAAAGATTTGTCCCTTCAAGGAACTTGCAGACAAAACCTTATCCAAACCATCCTGAAGAAACTGTAAAATTCTAGGAATTCTGAAAGAATGCCAAGCGAATTTATGAGAAGAACACCATGAAAATAAGTCTTCCAAATTCGATAATAAATCTTTCTAGAAACAGATTTACGAGCCTGTAACATAGTATTAATCACTGAGTCAGAGAAACTTCTATGACTAAGCACTTGGCGTTCAATTTCCATACCTTCAAATTTAATGATTTGAAATCCTGATGGAAAAAAACGGACCTTGAGACAGAAGATCTGACTTAAATGGAAGAGGTCAAGGTTGGCAACTGGACATCCGAACAAGATTCGCATACCAAAACCTGTGAGGCCATGCTGGATCTACCAGCAATGCAAATGACTGATCCATGATGATTTTGGATATCACTCTTGGAAGAAAAACTAGAGGCAGGAAAATATAAGCAGGTTGGTAGCACCACTGAAGTGTCAATGCATCCACTTCTTCCGCCTGAAGATCCCTGGACCTGGACAGGTACCTGGGAAGTTTCTTGTTTAGATGAGAAGCCATCAGATCTATTTCTGGAAGACCCCACATCTGAACAATATGAGAAAACACATCTGGATGGAGAGACCACTCCCCCAGATGTAAAGTCTGATGGCTGAGATAATCCGCTTCCCAATTGTCTACACCTGGGATATGTACCACAGAAATTAGACAGGAGCTGGATTCCACCCAAGAAAGTATTCAAGACACTTCTTTCATAGCTAGGGGACTGTGAGTCCCACCCTGATAATTGACATATGCCATAGCTGTGATATTGTCTGTCTGAAAACAAATGAACTGTTCTCTCTTCAACAGAGGCCAAGCCTGAAGAGCCCTGAAAATTGCACGGAGTTCCAAAATATTGATTGGTAATCTCACCTCTTGAAATTCCCAAAACCCTTGTGCTGTCAGAGATCCCCAAACAGCTCTCCAACCTGAAAAGACTCAAATCTATTGTGATCACATTCCAGGTTGGACAAACCAAAGAGGCCCCTAGAACTATACGATGGTGAACTAACCACCAAGTCAGAGATAGTCGAACATTGGGATTTAAGGATATTAATTGCAATATCCTTGTATAATCCCTGCACCATTGATTCAACATACAAAGCTGGAGAGGTCTCATATGAAAACAAGCAAAGGGAATCGCGTCCGATGCTGCAGTCATGAGACCTAAAACTTCCATGCACATAGCTACTGAAGGGAATAATAGAGACTGAAGGTTTCCGACAAGCTGAAACCAATTTAAATTGCCTCTTGTCTGTTAGAGACAGAGTCATGGACACTGAATCTATCTGGAAACCTAAAAAGGTGACCCTAGTCTGAGGAATCAAGGAACTTTTTGTTAAATTGATCCTCCAACCATGTCTTTGAAGAAACAACACTAGTTGATTCGTGTGAGATTCTGCAGAACATAAAGGATGAGCAAGTACCAAGATATTGTCCAAATAAGGAAACACTGCAACACCCTGCTTTCTGATAACAGAGAGTAGGACACCAAGAGCCTTTGAAAAGATTCCTAGAGCTGTCGCTAGGCCAAAAAGGAAGAGCAACAAATTGTTAATGCTTGTCTAAAAAAGAGAATCTCAGAAACTGAAAGCAATCTGGATGAATCAGAATATGAAGCTATGCATCCTGTAAGTCAATTGTGGGCATATAATGCCCTTGCTGAACAAAAAGCAGAATAGACCTTATAGTCACCATTTTGAAAGTTGGTACTCTTACATATCGATTCAAAATTTTTAGATCCAAAACTGGTCTGAATGAAATTACTTCTTTGAGACAATGAATGGATTTGAATAAAACCCCAGACCCTGTTCCTGAAAAGGAACTGGTATTATTACCCCAGATAACTCCAGGTCTGAAACACACTTCAGGAAAGCCTGAGCCTTTACTGGGTTTGCTGGAATGCGTGAGAGAAAAAATCTTCTCACAGGCGGTCTTACTCTGAATCCTATTCTGTACCCCTGAGAGACAATATTCTGAATCCAATGATTTTGGACCGAATTGATCCAAACATCTTAGAAAAAATCTTAATCTGCCCCCTACCAGCTGAGCTAAAATAAGAGCCGCACCTTCATGCGGACTTAAGGGCTGGCTTTGATCTCTTAAATGGCTTGGATTTATTCTAATTTGAAGAAAGCTTCCAATTGGAAACTGATTCCTTGGGGAAGAATTAGGTTTTTGTTCCTTACTTAAGAACGAAAATGGTTAGAAGCTTTAAATTTACCCTTAGATCTTATCTTGAGGCAAAAAAACTCCCTTCCCCCCAGTGACAGTTGAAATTATTGAACCCAACTGTGCCAAATAATTATTACCTTGGAGGGAAAGAAATAGCAATCTGGACTTAGAAGTCATATCAGCATTCTAAGATTTAAGCCACAAAGCTCTTCTAGCTAAAATAGCTAAAGACAGAGATTTAACATCAATTTTGATGATATAAAAAAAATGGCATCACAAATGAAATTATTAGCATGTTGAATCAAGTTAACAATGCTAGACAAATCATGATTAGATACTTGTTGGGCTAAAGTTTCCAACCAAAAAGTTGAAGCAGCTGCAACATCAGCCAAAGAAATTGCAGGCCTAAGAAGAAGACCTGAAAATAAATAAGCTTTCCTTAGATAAGATTCAAGTTTCCTATCTAAAGGATCTTTAAAAGAAATACTATCTTCCGTAGGAATAGTAGTACGTTTAGCAAGAGCAGAGATAGCCCCATCAACTTTGGGGATCTTTTCCCAAAACTCCAATCTAACTGCTGGCAAAGGATACAATGTTTTAAACCTTAAAGAAGGAATAAAAGAAGTACCAGGCCTATTCCATTCCTTAGAAATCATATCAGAAATAGCATCAGGAACTGGAAAAACTGAAATAATAACAGGAGGTTTATAAACAGAATTTAAACTTTAATATCAAGAGGACTAGTCTCCTCAATATCCAATATAATCAACACTTCTTCAACAAAGAACGAATGTACTCCATTTTAAAAAAATAAGTAGATTTGTCAGTGTCAATATCTGAGGAAGGATCTTCTGACTCAGATAGATCCTCATCAAAGGAGGATAATTCAGTATGTTGTCGGTCATTTGAAATTTCATCAACTTTATGAGAAGTTTAAAAAGACCTTTACATTTATTAGAAGGCAGGATGGCAGACAAAGCCTTCTGAATAGAATCAGCAATAAATTCTTATCAATTCACAGGTATATCTTGTACATCAGATGTTTAAAAGAACAGCAACAGGCAATGTACTATTACTGATGGCCACATTCTCTGCATGTAAAAGTTATCATGACAATTTATTACGAACCACAGCTGGAGACATAATCTCCAAAAGATTACAACAAATGTACTTAGCTTTGGTAGAACTGATATCAGTCAGCAGGATTCCAACAGTGTTTTCTGAGACAGGATCAGATTGAGACATCTTGCAAATGTAAGAGAAAAAACAACATATAAAGCAAAATGATCAATTTCCTTATATGGCAGTTTCAGGAATGGGAAAAAAATGCAACAGCATAGCCCTCTGATAGAGAAAAAAGGCAAGAGGCAAATAGGAATGGGGTTTAAATTATGAAAATATTTGGCGCCAAGAATGACGCACAAACAAACAGAGAAATTTTTATTTGCTCTAACAACATCCGGAAATGAGACACTCGCGTCATTGAAGATGCAACCTTGTGAAAGGACTCGGCATCGACAAAGACGCCGGAAATGACGAATTTGCGTCATCAAAAGTAACTTTGCGCCAAAAAAATCTTGCGCCAAAAATGACACAATATAGTTAGGCATTTTTCGCCCTCGCTAGCCTAATTCTGCCCGTGAATTTAAAATGACAGTCAATTGCAAAAAAAGACTATACCACAGGTAAGAAATACATTTTCCTAAAAAATGCATTTCCCAGATATGAAACTGACAGTCTGCAAAAAGAAATATACTGAAACCTGAATCATGGCAAATATAAGTACTATACATATATTTAGAACTTTATATAAATACATAAAGTGCCAAACCATAGCTGAGAGTGTCTTAAGTAAATGAAAACATACTTACCAAAAGACACCCATCCACATATAGCAGATAGCCAAACCAGTACTGAAACGGTTATCAGTAGAGGTAATGGAATATGAGAGTATATCGTCGATCTGAAAAGGGAGGTAGGAGATGAATCTCTACGACCGATAACAGAGAACCTATGAAATAGATCCCCGTGAGGAAAACCATTGCATTCAATAGGTGATACTCCCTTCACATCCCTCTGACATTCACTGTACTCTGAGAGGAATCGGGCTTCAAAATGCTGAGAAGCGCATATCAACGTAGAAATCTTAGCACAAACTTACTTCACCATCTCCATAGGAGGCAAATTTTGTAAAACTGAATTGTGGGTGTGGTAAGGGGTGTATTTATAGGCATTTTGAGGTTTGGGAAACTTTGCCCCTCCTGGTAGGATTGTATATCCCATACGTCACTAGCTCATGGACTCATGCCAATTACATGAAAGAAAACTACCTTTAGGTTGGATGTATAATCTTTATTATGACATAATATATTTTTGTTTACACTTGTTTTCATCCCCTTTCTAAACTGTCCCATTTACAGATGCAAATATTCGAAAATCCGAACTATTAAGAAATCCAAACCTTTTACGGTCCCAAACAGTGTGGATAAAGTTTTTTTCTACCTGTATACACAAAAAGGCCTCTTATCGTATTTCTTTCTATAAACAAAGGCCTATATTTAGGTACTGAAATTGTCATTATGAGTTGTGGTTTTAATTAGCAAAACCAGCTATTTTAATTGCAGGAAGGAACACAATCCAATACATGTAATACTATGCAGCTGGCATAAAAAGTCATTGGGATCATATTATAAGGAAAATACAATAATATATCCTTAAAAACAGAATTTATGCTTACCTGATAAATTACGTTCTCTTGTGGTGTATCCAGTCCACGGATTCATCCATTACTTGTGGGATATTCTCCTTCCTAACAGGAAGTGGCAAAGAGAGCACACAGCAGAGCTGTCCATATAGCTCCCCCTCTAGCTCCACCCCCCAGTCATTCGACCGGAGGTTAGGAAGAAAAAGGAGAAACCATAGGGTGCAGTGGTGACTGTAGTTTAGACCAAAACTCTACCTGACTAAGAGCCAGGGCGGGCCGTGGACTGGATACACCACAAGAGAAAGTAATTTATCAGGTAAGCATAAATTCTGTTTTCTCTTGTAAGGTGTATCCAGTCCACGGATTCATCCATTACTTGTGGGATACCAATACCAAAGCTTTAGGACACGGATGAAGGGAGGGAACAAGACAGGTACCTTAAACGGAAGGCACCACTGCTTGTAAAACCTTTCTCTCAAAATAGCCTCCGAAGAAGCAAAAGTATCTAATTTGTAAAATTTGGAAAAGTATGCAGCGCTGCCTTACAAATCTGTTCAACAGAAAACTCATCTTTAAAAGCCAATGTAGAAGCCACTGCTCTGGTAGAATGAGCAGTAATTGTTTCAAGAGGCTGCTGGCCAGCAGTCTCATATGCCAGACGGATGATGCTTTTCAGCCAAAAGGAAAGAGAGGTAGCAGTCACCTTCTGACCTCTCCTCTTACCAGAATAGATGACAAACAATGAAGTTGTTTGTCTGAAATCCTTAATTGCTTGTAAATAAAGCACAAACCACATCAAGATTGTGTAACAGACGATCCTCCTTCGAAGAAGGATTAGGACACAGAGAAGGAACAACAATTTCCTGATTAATATTCCTATTAGACACAACCTTAGGAAGAAACCGGGTTTGGTACGCAAAACTACCTTATCTGCGTGGAACACCAAGTAAGGTGAGACACACTGTAAAGCAGATAACTCGGAAACTCTTTGAGCAGAAGAGATAGCTACCAAAAACAAAACTTTCCAAGATAAAAGTTTAATATCTATGGAATGTAAAGGTTCAAACGGAACCCCTAGCAGAATTGAAAGAACAAAATTCAGACACCATGGCGGAGCCACAGGTCTATAAACAGGCTTGATTCTAATTAAAGCCTGACTAAACGCTTGAACGTCTGGTACCTCTGCCAGACGTTTGTGTAAAAGAATAGACAAAGCAGATATCTGTCCTTTTAGGGAACTAGCTGATAATCCTTTATCCAATCCTTCTTGGAGAAAGAACAATATCCTGGGAATCCTAATCTTACTCCATGAGTAACCCTTGGATTCGCACCAACAAGATATTTTCGCCAAATCTTATGGTAGATTTTCCTGGTGACAGGCTTTCTAGCCTGAATCAGGGTATCGATAACCAACTCAGAGAAACCATGCTTAGATAGAATTAGGCGTTCAATCTCCAAGCAGTCAGACGCAGAGAAATTAGATTTGGATGTGTGAAAGGACCATGAAGTAGAAGGTCCTGCCTCACTGGCCGAGTCCGTGGTGGAACGGATGACCACTAGGTCTGCATACCAAGTCCTGCGTGGCCACGCAGGTGCTATTAGAACCACCAATGCCCTCTCCTGCTTGAGTCTGGCAACCAGACGAGGAAGGAAAGGAAATGGTGGAAACACATAGGCCAGATTGAAGGACCAAGGCGCTGCTAGAGCATCTATCAACACCGCCTGGGGATCCCGGGACCTGGACCCATAAAGAGGAAGTTTGGCATTCTGACGGGACGCCATCAGATCCAAGTCTGGAGTGCCCCATAGCTGAGTCAGCTGGGCAAATACCTCCGGGTGGAGTTCCCACTCCCCCGGATGAAAAGTCTGACGACTTAGAAAATCCGCTTCCCAGTTGTCTACTCCTGGGATGTGAATTGCTGAGAGGTGGCAAGAGTGATCTTCCGCCCACCTGATTATTTTGGTTACTTCCATCATTGCTAGGGGACTCCTTGTTCCCCCTTGATGGTCGATGTAAGCTACAGTCGTGATGTTGTCCAACTGAAATCTGATGAATTTGGCCGCAGCTAGCTGAGGCCATGCCTGAAGAGCGTTGAATATCGCCCTCAGTTCCAGAATGTTTATCGGGAGAAGAGCTTCTTCCCGAGACCATAAGCCCTGAGCTTTCAGGGAGTCCCAGACTGCACCCCAGCCCAACAGACTGGCATTGGTCGTTACAATGATCCACACTGGTCTCTGGAAACACATTGCCTGAGACAGGTGATCCTCGGACCACCACCAGAGAAGAGAATCTCTGGTCCCCTGGTCCAATTGTATTTGAGGAGACAAATCTGCATAATCCCCGGTCCACTGTTTGAGCATGCATAGTCGCAGTGGTCTGAGGTGTATCCATGCAAAAGGGACTATGTCCATTGCCCCTACCATTAGTCCGATTGTCTCCATGCACTGAGCTACAGATGGCCGAGGAATGGAATGAAGAGCTTGGCAAGTAGTTAAGAGTCTTAACTTTCTGACCTCCGTCAGAAATAATTTAATTTCCGTGTGAGACTTGGCTCTTTGGAAAGTCAACGCCTGAATTAAGATGTCGTCCAGGTAAGGCGCCACTGCTATGCCCCGCGGTCGTAGAACCACCAGAAGGGACCCTAGCACCTTTGTGAAAATTCTGGGAGCAGTGGCCAACCCGAAAGGAAGAGCCAACCTGAGGAACTGGTGATGATCTTTGTGGATAGGAATATGTAGATACGCATCCTTTAGATCCACGGTAGTCATAAATTGACCCTCCTGGATCATTGGCAATATTGTACGAATAGTCTCCATCTTGAATGATGGGACTCTGAGGAACTTGTTTAGAATTTTGAGATCCAGGATTGGTCTGAAAGTTCCTTCTTTTTTGGGAACCACAAACAGGTTTGAGTAAAAACCCAGCCCTTGTTCCACAATTGGAACTGTGTGGACCACTCCCATTGTATGTAGGTCTTCTACGCAGCGTAATAACGCCTCTTTCTTTGTCTGATCTGTAGACAGACAAGAAATGTGGAACCTTCCCCTTGGAGGGGAGTCCTTGAATTCTAGAAGATATACAATACAATTTCTAAGGCCCAAGGATCATGTACATCTCTTGCCCAGGCCTGAGCGAAGATAGAGAGTCCGCCCCCCACTAGATCCAGTCCTGGATCCGGGGCTACTCCTTCATGCTGTCTTGGAGGCAGCTGCAGGCTTCTTGGCCTGTTTACCCTTGTTCCAGCCCTGGTAAGGTTTCCAGGCTGCCCTGGGTTGTGAAGTGTTACCCTCTTGCTTTTCAGCAGGGGAGGATGAAGCGAGACTGCTCCTGAAATTTTGAAAGGAACACAAATTATTTTGTTTGTTCTTAGTCTTAAAGGACTTGTCCTGAGGGAGAGCATGGCCTTTTCCCCCAGTGATGTCTGAGATAATCTCTTTCAATTCAGGCCCGAAAAGGGTCTTTCCTTTGAAAGGGATGTTCAATAGTTTGGATTTTGACAACACATCGGCCGACCAGGACTTTAGCCATAGCGCCCTGCGCACCAGAATGGCAAAACCTGAATTCTTTGCCGCTAACTTAGCTAGTTGGAAAGCGGCATCTGTGATAAAAGAATTAGCCAGCTTAAGCACCTTAATTCTGTCCATAATGTCCTCATATGAGGTCTCCGTCTGGAGCGCATCTTCCAGCACCTCGAACCAGAAAGCAGCTGCAGTAGTTACAGGAACAATGCACGCTATAGGTTGGAGAAGAAAACCTGATGAACAAAGATTTTCTTAAGTAAACCCTCTCATTTTTTATCCGTAGGGTCTTTAAAAGCACAACTGTCCTCAATTGGTATGGTTGTGCGTTTAGCATGTGAAGAAACAGCCCCCTCCACCTTAGGAACCGTCTGCCACGAGTCCTGGGTGGTGTCAGATATGGGGAACATTTTCTTAAAAACAGGAGGGGCAATAAACGGAATACCTGGTCTATCCCACTCCCTAGTTACTATATCCGCGATCCTCTTAGGGACCGGGAACACATCAGTGTAAACAGGAACTTCTAGGTACTTGTCCATTTTACACAATTTCTCTGGAACCACCAAAGGGTCACAGTCATCCAGAGTAACCAATACCTCCCTGAGCAATAAGCGGAGGTGTTCTAGTTTAAATTTAAAAGCCAACGTATCAGAGTCTGTCTGAGGAGCAACCTTTCCCGAATCAAAAATTTCTCCCTCAGACAACACATCCCTCGCCCCCATTTCAGAGCGTTGTGAGTGTATATCGGATACGGCTACTAAAGCGTCAGAATGCTCATAATCTGTTCTTAAAACAGAGCTATCGTGCTTAGCAGGTAACACGGGCAGTTTAGATAAAAATACTGAGAGGGTATTATCCATAACTGACGCCAAGTCTTGTAAGGTAAAAGAGTTAGACGCGCTAGGGGTGCTAGGCGTCGCTTGAGCGGGCGTAACTGGTTGTGACACTTGGGGAGAGGTCAACAGGCTAACCTCATTACCTTCTGTCTGAGAATCATCTTGGGGCACATTTTTAAGTGCAACAATATGGTCTTTAAAATGTATAGACATATCAATACAAGTGGGACACATTTTGAGAGGGGGTTCCACCATGGCTTCTAAACACATTGAACAAGGATTTTCCTTGGTGTCAGACATGTTTAACAGACTAGTAGTAAGACAAATAGGCTTAGAAATCACTTTAATCAAGCAAAAACACACTTTGCAAAAAAAACGTTACTGTGCCTTTAAGAGATAAAAAGGGCACACAATTTTCCAAAACAGTGAAAAATGCACCAAACTTTTTGAAATTTTCACAGTATGTATCTAAAGCATTGGTAAGATTGCACAACTAGCAAGAAAAACGATTAACCCCCTTAATGCCCAAACCGGATCAAAAGTAAGCTAAAATACTGATTAAAACAACTTTAGCACCTTGCCACAGCTCTGCTGTGGCCCTACCTTCCCTTAGGAGTCAGATTTATGGGAAAAAAAGCTTCTTATGGGTCCTCAAACTGTAGCAGGAGCCTCCATGTGAACACAGCCTGAAGATCTAGTCAAACTAACTGCGCATCTGAGGCGCAAAATTAGGCCCCTCCCACCTTACTCTGGTGCTGTGAGGCCTAAGAAAACACTCCTAAGAGTTATAATATTAGCCATGTGGGTAACAACCCCTGTAAGAAAACCAAAGGGACCTTCAAAGTGTCTTAAAAAACGATTTTCCTTAGTAAAAACCGTTTGCTATAAAAAAAGTGTCAACTTGCCATAAAATAGTGTCAACCAGCATAAATTAGCCCTGTTATATAAGCTTGTAATTCCATACTTAGTCTCTGAATAAAGCTTACCCTTCCCTCATGGGGATCTTATCAGTCCTTTTCTAGCATTCTTGTCTAGAAATAAATGACTGAACATACCTTATTGCAGCCAAACCTGCAAACCATTTCCCCCAACTGAAGTTTTCTTGTACTCCTCAGTCCTGTGTGGGAACAGCAGTGGATTTTAGTTACAACATGCTAAAATCATCTTCCTCTCTGCAGAAATCTTCATTTCTTTTCTGCCAGAGAGTAAACAGTACACACCGGTACCATTTAAAATAACAAACTTTTGCTTGTAGAACAAAAAACTACAAATCTAACACCACATTCACTTTACCCTTCCGAGAGGGACCCTGTTGCTTAGAGCCGGCAAAGAGAATGACTGGGGGGGTGGAGCTAGAAGGGGAGCTATATGGACAGCTCTGCTGTGTGCTCTCTTTGCCACTTCCTGTTAGGAAGGAGAATATCCCACAAGTAATGGATGAATCCGTGGACTGGATACACCTTACAAGAGAAATGTTGTTATTTTCCTAATCAAAAAAATGTTTCTTAGGGACAGCCTGCTTGAAAAATGTTATTGTTTAACCATTTCACAGTTTTGCATAACCAACGCTGTTATATTAATACACTTTTTACCTGTGATTACCTTGTATCTAAGCCTCTGCAAACTACCATCGAATCTTAGTGCTTTTTACAAACTTGCATTTCAGCCAATTATTGCTGGTTCATGCATAACTCCTCGGGAGTGAGCACGCTGTTATCTATATGTCACACATGAACTAGCACTGTCTAGCTGTGAAAAGCTCATAAAATGCACTAAATAATGTAGATTCTAATTATATTATCTTTTAGGTCATAGAAAAATACATGTTTTTGGGCCTTGGAATTGAGTATTATGTGTTTATGCTACCAAAATAGCTGTGGCCATTTAACTTATAAGCAGATTGAGTACATTTTCTTTGAATATTTAGAGCAGGAACATTGGAGACATTCCATTTAGTTCCAAACAAAAAAGGAAAATAACTACTTTTGTGGGTAAATTGTTTATAGTAAAAGCAATTAAACAGGAAAGAAATGAAGTAGATAAATCTAATAGTGTATTCTACAAATGCTACTGATCTATTTTTGTAGCGTACAATAATTCCTGATGCAGATATATTCTGTTTACTTTTAGTAGAAAGGTTTCTAAGAGCTTCATATTGGCAACTGATTTAAGAGAAATGGAATTCTGGAAATCCACCAAACCGCGTTTTGCTTATTTGGTGACCTCATTCTATGAACTCTGATTAATAAAGCTTTAATATTGATGCTAAAAAACATTTGTGCATCCCCAAGACTCCATCACTTCTATGCCAACAAACGTCTTAAAATTCTTATTAATGAATGACATTAGAACTCATCTAAACTGTTCTGTTCCTTATCATCTAAAAACTAAGCACAGTTGAAATTCTTTCATTTTGGGCAGTTAAAAAAGTACATTTTTTAAGAACCACTGAATACAGTAGAGTTAAATAATTGATACATTCACATTAAAAAGACAAAGCAATAGCATTTACTTTGAATTTGAAATGTGGCAACAGAATATTTTCTGGCAAATTGCAGAAGTTAAACCAATTTTAACCCTTTATCATGTGACAGCCCTCATCCAATTACAAAATGCATATTACATATATACTGTGCACTTTGCACATGCCCAGTAGGAGCTGGAGTCTCAGAAAGTGTGCATATAAATAGAATGTGCATGTTTTGCTAATGGAAGTATATTGGAAAGTTTTTTTTTTTTTAAATTGCATGCTTTATCTGAATCATGATACTTTAATTTTGACATTAGTAGCTCCTCAAGAAAAATGTAAATGAAAAAATAATCTCTTCCATTGGAAAAAACTGTTTTTTTTTTTGTTTTTTTACTAATAACCGTAAAGAAAATAGTATTTAGAACTAGGGTAATGGGTAAAATTTTGTACCAGTCACCTTGCCGATTCAGTTTTAGAACTGCCAGTTAGTGGGTGCAGTATGTCCTACAGTATATTATATATCATGCTGCTTCCCAATCATAGACTACTTAGAGTTTGTTATTTTTTTCTTAAAAACAAATAGTCCATGGAGCAAATTACTTACAAGGTGGGTTCTCCGATCCTTGCCTGGTCTCCAGAGGCAAACATGCATTAGCAAATGTATAAGGACCAAATGCAAAATCCCAATGCAATTAAATCTTTATTACATAATATGATAAAAAAGTAGCAATGCTTTGGGTTCTGCTGTCCCTTCCTCAGGCTTCACATTTATTTTAGCGATATACTTAATTTGCAGTGGGAAATACATGTGGCTATTTCTTATCTCTATCATCGACTTTTGAAGAAGCTGAGGCAAAATGCGCATTAGGCGACCATTACCTGATGTCCTCGCCATTTGAAGAAGCTGAGGCAAAATGCGCATCAGGCGACCGTTACCTGATGTATACTGTTCTAAGATACGTGTGAAATATGTTCCATGTATGACCTAACTAATATGCTAACATAACTTATAGTTTTATATCTAAGGGGGTTGGTATTTGTGAAATTCTTGGGTTTGTGACCTTACTGAATAGATGGTAATTTTTCCACCCTCTTAGCTTTATTGTTTTATCTAATATGGCTTTTGGGTTTATGTGCCCAGACTCACATTCAGTTAAACTATTTGCATAATTTGCATCCCATATACTCAGTATACTCAGGTTAACTCACTTAGTTCATTTAACCTATATGTGTTTATCTGTTTGTCTTTTTGTATATTTTTTTATTAATATTTATAGAAAGTTAATTTTTAACAGGCCATTGTTACCTGTTGTAGTTGGCACTATCAAATGTGTGAAAATTTTTCACATATGACTAGTACTCTATACGCTATTACTCATCCCTCTATTACTGAAAGTGTTGGCACTTGCTATATACTTGGGGACTGTGTCCCTAATTATCTGACATAGAATTGAGTAGCTACTCCTCTTGGCTTCAGTATATTTGCCTTTGGGGTGGGTCCGTATTTAGCATTATTGTATGTTCGGTTGGTACCTTTTTATACCCAGTACAGACAGGTAACACCGTGTAATTTTTTATGTTCTTTTTCTTGGACATAACCTCCAAAATTTTATATGAATATACTTAATAAAAGTTACATTTTAAATATACATTATTGTTGTCATTTATTCTATCTACCTATTGAAACTTTTACAAGTGAGTGCTCTTTATGTTGCATCTTTTTGTTTCCATTTTTTTCTTATAACATTTAGAAACCAAAAGTTTTTTGTCAAACAATTCCATTCGGACAAAGCTGTACAAAAAGACATGCCCTGTGATTACATATGTCCTTGTTGAAGTTACAGTGGCACCACTTAGTGTTACACATCTTATTGTTAGCAATGCCATTAAAAAAAGTTTATTTCAATGTAATTAGTGATGATATTACTTGTATTGAATGTAATACTATCAATGCAGTACATTTCATTTAATTTAGAAACATTTTTGCTCATACAACAAATCTGGGTCCACATCCTATGTCCCTGCAAAACTCACTGCCCTGGTTGTTCACCAGCACTCACAGACAGCTACACAGCTTTCAGTGACTCAGGTATCTAACCCCAGACAAACTTGGGTTACTTACAAACCCCCTAGGAAAACTTACAAAACAAAATCATTAATACAACACATAGAAAGTCTGTCACTCTATTGCATATACACAGCTAAATTAAAAGCAAAATGGAAGAGTTAGTGTATTTGGCCAAATGGTGATAGGCCCAGGACACATCAAAGTCTCTTCCTCCTGGGTCCCTAACCTACAGCGACACAATGCATGCATTTAACAAAACACACTGAGATACAAACAAGGGGGACACAGGCCCGACCCTTTGTAATTTTCCTAGACACATACAAAACATGGATATGGACTGTACTCACAAACTAGACTGGGTACACATCCCATGCCCCTGCAAAACTCACAGCCCTGAGTTCTCACCAGCACTCAAAGACAGCTTTCAGTAACCCAGGCAGTTAACCCCTGACAAGCCTGGATGCAAAGCCCAAGGGGATAATTAAAAAACTAAATTATATATATAAAACAGGTCTTGCTCACCTCCATGAGCACAGTCTGGGGGCAGGTAGTTAATTGACTGTACTGCTCACTGACACAGGCATTTAAAAAAAATAAAAAACTGCCGCAGGCTATGGGCAGTTAGGGGTTGCCCACTGAGTTTAAATCTCTTTGGATAACAATTTTAACATGCATTAGTAGTGTAATATAGAATTTACATTGTTGTCAGATCTAATATTTAGTGTCTATGTCATTGTCAATTTTAGTTAAATCTCTTTGAAAATTGCATTCAAATTTAATATTAAAGTGTTACATTTAAATAGTCGAATGTTACAATTATTATTCAAATGTTAACATTCATTCAGCAAACAGATTTGAATGATAGGATGAATATTTGTTCTGCCATTCAAATGTCAGAAAACAGACATTTGTCCATCCCAAATATGCATCATTTGCCAGAACCCACCAACTAAAGGGGATAATAATCGCAATACATTTAATGGCACATATGTCCTGTATCTCTCCCAGGCAAACAAAACCTTAAAAAAAACAATGAACTAGAATTGCTGGCATGTATTCTGTACATAGTGAAGTAGTTAATATAATTGCTTTTACAAGCAAATAAAATACCAGTATTTTGCAAAGAGCAAAACAAACTCATTATCAAGCAGAACGGGCTCACATTAAAAAGATACATTTCTTTTCATAGTTTAATACTTGAATTTCTGCCAAGAATTTGCTGAAAACTCACTTTTACAACATCTGCTTTGCTGCCCAAATCTAATTTGGACCATTTGCATCAGTTTTTGGTTAGACTATCAATATGATTTAAAAGGGCTTCTAAAAAGATGCTGCAAAATAAGGCCCTTGGCTTCTAAATCAATAGCGTGCACTTTCAAAATCCTATACAAACAAAAAAGAGCCTTCTATTATTAATTAGAGATAAGCTTAGACTTGTGGGAAAAGTCTTAGTGGATAAAATTGTTTGTTTGACAAGCAAACAAAGCGTTAGTTCAGAAGGATATTTTGCTATTGCAAGGATGCAGTCAATTTACAGAAATCCATTTTTATATTTTTAGTTTTTATCTCTATTTTTAAAGAATATTATTTCAGACAAATGTATAACTAAGTTTAACATTTTTATGTATTTATGTCATATTCAGACTTTTGCTATGCAAATGCAGTGAGTGGGCTTTGAAAACAAGATTTGAAAGCGCTTATCACAAGCTAAGCACATATTTTGTCCGTCACTCTCACAAGCTTCAAAATGCTTCTACCAGAAATCAAATGACATTACAAAACTACCTGCTGCTTCCATCAAGATTTGATTATAGGTTCTATGTATTTTCTTTTTATACAAAAAAAAACTAATTTTTCCATTAGGCAGAGGATTTCATGTTGCATGTTTAAACTATATTAACAAATTATATGCACAGTCAATTAGAATACAAAATGCAAACAGAATTATGATAAACATATAATATCTTTCTTTTAAATGCTTTAAAAGCTAGAAAAAAGGGAAACATATATATAACATGAGAGATTTAGAGAGAGGAGGAGAAAGAGAGTGTGCGAGTAAGAGAGAACAATTGAGTTTGAATATCCTGCACTCCTGTAAATTATTCCACCACGGCATAATGGGGTCCATTTAACAATGACCGCAAGGACAAGGGCGGACATCTTGTCCAACATCTTGGCTAGCAGGCAACAATACGCTGCCCAATCATCCTGTTTAGAGAAGTCTAGGGAGGAGGGGAGGTTGAGAATTAACATTTTAGAGTTGGTATGTTAAAAAGCAGCGGTCTGATGACCGCTGCCTATTAACTATCGGCTGCAGGCTTGCATGAAGGTGATCCAAAGTGCCCAGTATTTCAAGGTGTAATTCTTTATTTCTAACAGTTTTTGCAAAAAAGCACATTGAGGATAGTATTTCTGATTCTATCTTATATGCACCACACATATAGTCACACATGTAGGTAGTCATTACTAATACACAAATCAGACATAGGTTGATTGCACACATACACCAGAAGTTAGTACATGCCCATCCAAATTGAGCATTAAATCAGTCAACACATAATCAAATCTGTTAGACAGCCATAGGCAATTAGCACAGTCAGACAAGTCAGAGAAATACAGGCAATCAATTGAGGCTGAGAGTTTACAAGTTACAATATATGCACACACATACAGATTGCTGATCTCCAAACATATCTTAGTTTTAACTTAGGTTAAAGGTCCCACAACATTATTATATCAGGCAGGATGAATACCTTATAGTGCTGTGGGATCTGTTGGTGCTCTACAAATAACTAATAATAAAAATATCTGTACACATGTGCACACAGTCCTCTAGCAGGTAGCCCATTAGAAACACAGACACACTGCCAGCTCCTTAAAGGGAAGTCTACTCCAGAATTTATATTGTTTAAAAAGATAGATAATCCCTTTATTACAGATTTTCCAGTTTTGCATAACCAACACTGTTATAATAAAAGACTTTTTACCCCTGTGAATAAATTGTATCTAAGCCTCTGCAGACTGCCTTCTTATCTCAGTTCTTTTGACAGACATGCATTTTAGCCAATCAGAGCTGACTCTTAAATAACTCCACAGGAGTGAGCACAATGCTATCTATATGACACACATAAACTAGCAGTATCTATCTGTCAAAAACTGTCAAAATGGACTGAGATAAGGGGCAGTTCAACGGCTTAGAAATTAGCATATGAGGCTGCCTAGGTTTAGCTTTCCACAAAGAATACCAAGAGAGCAAAACAAATTTGATGATAAAAGTACATTGGAAAGTTGTTGAAAATTGCATGTCCTTAGAATCATAAAAGTTTAATTTTGACCAGACTGTCCCTTTAAATCCCTTTTCAGTGCTACAGACCTTAATAGCCTCTGTATAACTATATATGAATGAAATAATAGCCTTATTATAAAACTGATAGCATAACAGCCAACAATTATCTGCTGGGCTGAAGATAATTCATCTCCGCTTTCTACTATTTCCCAGATGAGCGTTGGCAAGTCAGAACCCCTGTTACCAGCATTCAGATCCCATTTGTTATGACAGCAGTATGACGCTCAAAGTCTGCAAAACAAAGGAAAAAAGCACAAAAAAAACAAAAGGAAATTATTTTGGGCTACTAGTTCTCTTGCAAAAGTTATTGGCTTCTTCACTCCCCTCTTAAACACTGGTGAGAGGTATCATTTACTGGAAAAGGAGTTGCCCCAAAGACCTAGGGCCTAATGATCAAAAACTCACCGGCATCATTTTGAGCATCATATTGTAATGTAGGCGTCTCTCTTTCACACCCAGAACTCAACATAGCTAGATAATTAGCACTCAATCTAAAGTTTGCCTTTGTGAAATTGCTTGAGGAACCTTGCGGTACTGACAAGACTTCTTAGATAATCTCACCAGAGCGGAGAACTTTACATCATCTGACCCATAGGCCTCTGTTTTCAAGTTTTTTGCCTCTGTACAGTAGGTTCTTGTGGTTGCCAAATAATCATTTAAAAGCGAGCAATGGTCACTTCTTACTATAGATGTTATTACTAGTAACAACCTTTTTATCTTTATAGCTGCTTATTAAACAGATAAATATTGGATTTGAAATACACAGCAGTAATGTCATCAGCTGCACTCATTTTGAGTTGGAGTAGAAGGCACATTACCTACTGTAATAGACATTGTTAAATTGCTTATGAAATTTTGACTGTAGAAACCGGAACAAAAATATGAAGACTATAATAAGAGACTATAACAAGATTAAAATATACTTAGAAGTTAAATCTTAGAAATCTGTTAATTAAATTATAAACATTACCAAATACATATTGTATATTTTCTATATATGATTACTTTTATTATCGGTTATTTGTAGAGTGACAACAGATTCCGCAGTGCTATAAACATAGGCGGTATACAAGGTAACATTTATAGGGATCAAATGGGTAGAGGGTCCTGACTGTTGTAGTCAGCTCTTATGAAGGTGATCTGCAAACAGTTGGTCTCTTAGGCTTACATGCTAAGAGGGTTCAAGTCGCATAGCAATGGAGGAGAGGAAATGGTATTAGGAAAGGTTAGTGTAGGTTGTATGCATCCCTGAACAGTAGAGTCTTTAGGGAACCCTTGAAGCTTTCAAAACTAGGGGAGAGTCTTGTGGAGCAAGGCAGAAATTTCAACAAGATGTAAGCCAGCCTTGAGAAGTCCTGTAAAAGAGAATGTGAGGAGGTGACAAGAGAGGAGGAGAGTAGGAGGTTGTGAGCAGAGCGAAGGGGATGGGAGGGAGGGTATCTGGAGACAAGTTATGAGATATAGGGGGGAGTAGTGCAGTTAAGGGCCTTGTATGTCAGAGTCAGAATTTTGTGTTTAATCCTGGAGGCAAGAGGAAGCCAGTGAAGGGATTGGCAGAGAGGTCCAGCAGATAAAGAGCGACGTGTAAGGAAGATGATCCTGGCAGAGACATTCATTATGGATTGTAAAGGAGCTGGGCGGCAGCTAGGGAGACCAGAGAGGACAGAGCTGCAGTAGTGGAGGCGGGAAAGGATGAGAGCGGGGATTCAAATCTTAGTTGTGTCTTGTGTAAGGAAATTTCTAATTTTACAGATGTTTTCAAGGTGGAAGTGGCAGGCTTTAACCAAGGACTGAATGTGAGGAGTGAAAGAAAGATCTGAGTCAAATTTGACCCCAAGGCATCAGGCATGCGGGGTAGGGGTGATGATAGAGTTGTCAACAGTTATAGAAAGATGGGGGGTGGAGATTTTAGAAGAAGGGAGGAAAATAAAGAGCTCAGTTTTGGAGAGATTTAGCTTAAGGTAGCGAGAGGACAGGTAGTTAGGTGAGAGCACAGTATAAGTGCAGAAACTTCTTCCTCAGTAACAGGGGCAAAAGAGCTAAATTTATGGCTATGTCGGTTTTAGTTGATTGTGAGTTTTTGAGGGGGTGAGAGACTGGAGGTATGTTGAGAGCTGATTTCTTTTCTAATGGAATCAATTTTGTTATTGAAGTGGTTGGCAAAATCTTGAGCTGACAGAGAAGTTGTATTAGGAGGTGGGGGTGGGCAGAGAAGAGTATCAAAAGTAGAGAACAGACATTTTGGGTTTGAAGAAAAAGTAGCGATAAGAGTAGAGAAGTAATGTTGCTTATAAAGATTAAGGGCAGAGTAGTAGGATTTCAAGATGAATTTGTAGTGAAGAAAGTCAGCTGAACTCCAAGCTTTCTCCAGTGCCGCTCAGCAGTATGGGAACATCTGCATAGGTACCTTGTCAGAGGAGTATGCCAGGGCTGAGGGTGAGTGTGTAATTTCCGAGCTATGGTAGGAGGGGCCAGATTGTCAAGGACCGATGTAAGGGTGGAATTATAGTGGCAAATAGATTGGTCAGGGCAAGAAAAGGAGGGGGCGGTATATGACTGCAACACATATAGAGAGGGGAGAGAATAAGCAAATCATGTGGGTTTCGAATGTGGAAAATGTGAGAGAAGAGTTGTATTTGTTGAAATGTTTAGGGGTTAATAGCTTAATTAATTTTTTGGGAATGTGAGGGGATGACGGTTTAGGGGTTAATAGGGGTTTAGTTAGTGGTAGTGATGTGGGAGGCCAGAGGTTTAGGGGTTAATATGTTTAGTTAGTGGTGGCAGTGTCGGGGAGCGATGGAATAGGAATTAATAACTTTATTTAGGTTGCGGCAATGTCGGGGCGGCAGATTATGTGTGTTTAGACTCTGGGTTTATGTTAGGGTGTTAGGTGTAAACGTAACTTGTTATCAACCATAGAAATCAATGGGATATCTGGCAGCATCAAACATAAGCTTTCGTTACTTTTAGACTCCAATTGATTTCTATGGCATCCACGGCCTCCAGGGTGGCGGATTGAAAACCAGGTACGCTGGGCTGGAATAGCCGCGGGCGTACCTGTTAGAAGTTTGATAACTGGGAAAAAGTGTCAAATAGAGCCAAATGTGTATTGGGAACATCTGTAATGACGTAAGCATCAATCTGCTTCGGATTGAGACCGGTGGATCGTATGTTAAGTCACAAATTTCAACATTTGCCGGTCTGTAGGCTTTGATAACTAGGTCGGATCAAGCTCGCAACAATTACGCTGCGGAATTCCAGCGTATTTGCGGTTGACAGCTTGATAGATAGGCCCCCAAGTATTGATAAAGATTGAACATCACATGGTAATTAACAAGACATTAGTAGTTAGACATTGGGAATAACATTACAATAAATGCAGGAGTTGTTTAACAACCTAAAATCATATACTCAATCTACATATACACGTACCAAAAGAGAGTTACAGGAGAGGAGAAAGCACCAGAATGCAGTGAATAGTTTGCAGATTAACAGGGACTCTATTTACATACCAAAAAACAGCTACAGGAAAGGAAAAAGCACAAGAATGCAGTGACTAATTTGCAGATTAGCAAGGACTCTATTCACATACAAAAAGAGAGTTACAGGAGAGGAGAAAGCACCAGAATGCAGCAAATAGTTTGCAGATGAGCAAGGACACTATTCACATACCAAAAGAGAGTTACAGGAGAGGAGAAAGCACAAGAATGCAGCGAATAGTTTGCAGATGAGCAGGGACTCTATTCACATACCAAAAGAGAATTACATGAGAGGTAAAAGCACCAGAATGCAGTAAATAATTTTCAGATGTGCAAGGACTCTATTCATATACAAAAAGAGAGTTACAGGAGAGGAGAGAGCACTAGAATGCAGCAAATAGTTTGCAGATGAGCAGGGACTCTATTCACATACCAAAAGAGAGTTACAGGAGAGGAGAAAGCACCAGAATGCAGCGAATAGTTTGTAGATGACCAGGGACTCTATTCACATACCAAAAGAAAGTTACAGAAGAGGAGAAAGTACCAGAATGCAGCGAATAGTTTGCAGATGAGCAGGGACTCTATTCATGTATCAAAAGAGAGTTACAGGAGAGAAGAAAGCAGGGACTCTATTCAAATACAAAAAGATAGTTACATGAGAGGTAAAAGCACCAGAATGCAGTGAATAATTTGCAGATGAGCAAGGACTCTATTCACATACCAAAAGAGAGTTACAGATGAGGAGAACACACCAGAATTCAGCAAATAATTTGCAGATGAGCAGGGACTCTATTCACATACCAAAAGAAAGTTACAGAAGAGGAGAAAGTACCAGAATGCAGCGAATAGTTTGCAGATGAGCAGGGACACTATTCACGTACCAAAAGAGAGTTACAGGAGAGGAGAAAGCACCAGAATGCAACGAATAGTTTGCAGATGAGCAGGGACTCTATTCATGTACCAAAAGAGAGTTACAGGAGAGAAGAAAGCAGGGACTCTATTCAAATACAAAAAGAGAGTTACATGAGAGGTAAAAGCACCAGAATGCAGTGAATAATTTGCAGATGAGCAGGGACTCTATTCACATACCAAAAGAAAGTTACAGTAGAGGGGAACGTACCAGAATGCAGCGAATAGTTTGCAGATGAGCAGGGACTCTATTCACGTACCATAAGAGAGTTACAGGAGAGGAGAAAGCACCAGAATGCAGCGAATAGTTTGCAGATGAGTAGGGACTCTATTCACACACCAAAGGAGAGTTACAGGAGAGGAGAAAGCACAAGAATGCAGCAAATAGTTTGCAGATGAGCAGGGGCTCTATTTACATATCAAAAGAGAGTTACAGGATAGAAGAAAGCACCAGAATGCAGTGAATAGTTTGCAGATGAGCAGGGACTCTTTTCACATACCTGAAAGCAGAAGAGAGAGAATAAGGTTAGCTTTATGTGATGTGCATGTCTTTAGCAAATGTCAATAGGCAGAATGTTGTCTTAATAATATATAGTGACCCAATGAAAAATTACCAGAGAGTGGAATAATAAGATGGGGACATTATTAAACTAGGATGGGATATAACTAATGCCAGTAGAATATGAACTAATTAATGTTTGTAATGCTGATCTCTTTTTGTCTTTTTAACCTCAATTAAAAAAGATCGGGACTTTATCAATAGGTTGCCAGAAAATTGATTAACCTATTCCTCTAGTAAATTTGTAAACCATAATATGTATTCCCATATACATAAAGGTGTTTAAATAACATAATATGTATTCCCATGTACATAAAGGTGTTTCAATAACATAATATGTATTCCCATATACATAAAGGTGTTTCAATAACATAATACGTATTCCCATATACATATGCTGTAGGTGTTTTAATAACATAATATGTATTCCCATATACATATACTGTAGGTGTTTCAAGAACATAATATGTATTCCCATATACATAAAGGTGTTTCAATAACATAATATGTATTCCCATGTACATAAAGGTGTTTCAATAACATAATATGTATTCCCATATACATAAAGGTGTGTCAATAACATAATATGTATTTCCATATACGTAAAGGTGTTTCAATAACATAATATTTATTCCCATATACATAAAGGTGTTTCAAGAACATAATATGCTTAATTATTGGGAATACAAGAAGAGTTAGTATGTACTTTGTTATCCATTGTTTTCAATTGAATTTAAAGTAAAATAAAGGATTATTGTAATGTGCAGGGGCGTATTATGGCCTAGGCCAACAAGGCCGGTGCCTAGGGAAGAAGATTTAGGAGGGGCAGCACATCTGCCCTATCCTCTCTCTAAAAGCCAGCACACAGTACAGTGAGCGATAAAGTGCAGGCTTTTACAGAGAAGACAAGGCACATGCGCTTAATAAGGTCGCTCTTCACAGGCATTGCTCCTTTAAACTGTTGCTTCATTTAGAGCCGCTGGCATTTTTGCAGTGGAAGCGTTCTTGGTGAGAATCTTGACCGAGGATATGCTTACAAATTAAGGCTGGAGGAGAAGACCTTGTGTCGATATGCTGCCTCCCCTTGTCAGCTGTGGTGGGTCTGTGAGCGCAGTGCTTATTGCAGGTCTTAAAAACTAAAAGACTGGATGCATCTGTGCTGTGCACTACTTAAATTAGCTTGTGATGTCTAATTATAAACTCTCAGCGCTAATAAATGTTAGCTACTAATAGCTAGCTTTCTCTGCATTCATAAACCCACGGAGTAAATAGTAAATGGACACTTAAAAAGTTTAATTACTTGAATGATGGCAATTACTGTATATTGTTGCATGTAAGGACAGTGATTGTTTTAAAGTATATTCTTCTTTCCCTCCCTTCCTCTCTCCCTTCTTTCCCTTTCTCCCTTTCTCCCTCAACCCACTCCCTCCTTCAACTCCCTGTCTTTCTTTCCATCCCTCCCTCCCTTCTTTCTTTCCCTCCCTCCCTTCTTTCTTTCCCTCCCTCGCTCCCTTTTTTCACTCCTTTCTTTCACTCCCTTCTTTCCTACCCCCTTTTCTCCTCTCCCTCCCCACTTTTCTCTTCTCTCTCTTTCCCTCCCTTTTTTATTTTCTCTCCCTTTTCTCAGGGAGAAAATGGTATGAGATACATGCAATTCAACCCACCTGTATGCAAGTGTTTTGGTAGTCCATTTTCTTTTGAATTGTTATGAAAAAGAAAAAAAAAAAACATTTTACACACTGACCCAAATCAATATTAAGGGGAAAAAGGCCTAAGACCTTTGTGTGTGTGTCTCTGTGTGAAACCATGGCACCTCTGCATGTCTGTGTGATACTGGGACACCTGTGCCTGCTTGTGGGATAAGGTGGCACCTCTGGCAGAATTTTGAGTGCCTAGGGCAGCCAAAACCTAAATACGCCACTGGTAATGTGGGTCCTAACAGCAAGTAATCTACGTTTCTTTCCCAGTTGTGTTGTTTTTTGGAACCTGTTCCTGTCCGTTTGATACTGTGGTACCTGTGCCTGTCTGTGTGATACTGTGGCATCTGTGGCATATTATGTATGTTATTGAAACACCTTTATGTATATAGGAATACATATTATGTTATTGAAACACCGTTATGTATATGGGAATACATATTATGTCATTGAAACACCTTTATGTATATGGGAATACATATTATGTTATTGAAACACCTTTATGTATATGGAAATACATATGTTATTGAAACACTTTTATGTACATAGGAATACATATTATGTTATTGAAACACTTTTATGTACATGGGAATACATATTATGCTCTTGAAACACTTTTATGTACATAGGAATACATATTATGTTATTGAAACACTTTTATGTACATGGGAATACATATTATGTTATTGAAACACTTTTATGTATATGGGAATACATGTTATGTTATTAAAACACCTTTATGTATATGGGGATACATATTATGTTATTGAAACACCTTTATGTATATGGGAATACATATTATGTTATTGAAACACTTTTATGTACATGGGAATACATATTATGTTATTGAAACACTTTTATGTATATGGGAATACATATTATGGTTTGCAAACTTACCAGAGGCATAGGTTAATCAATTTTCTGGCAACCTATTGATAAAGTCCCAATCTTTTTTTTATTGAGGTTAAAAAGGCAAAAAGAGATCAGCATTACAAACATTAATTAGTTCACATTCTCCTGGCCTTAGTTATATCCCATCCTAGTTTAATAATTTCACCATCTTATTATTCCACTCTCTGGCGATTTTTTCATTCGGTCACTATATATTATTAAGACAACATTCTGCCTATTGATATTTGCTATAGACATGCACACCACATAAAGCTAACCCTATTCTCTCTCTTTTGCTTTCAGGTATGTGAATAGAGTCCCTGCTCATCTGCAAACTATTGGCTGCATTCTGGTGCTTTCTGCTCTCCTGTAACTCTCTTTTGGTATGTGAATACAGTCCCTGATCATCTGCAAACTATTCGCTGCATTCAGGTGCTTTCTCCTCTCCTGTAACTCTCTTTTGGTATGTGAATACAGTCCCTGCTAATCTGCAAACTATTCGCTGCATTCTGGTGCTTTCTCCTCTCCTGTAACTCTCTTTTGGTATGTGAATACAGTCCCTGCTCATCTGCAAACTATTCGCTGCATTCTGGTGCTTTCTCCTCTCCTGTAACTCTCTTTTGGTACGTGAATAGAGTCCCTGCTCCTCTGCAAACTTTTCGCTGCATTTTGGTACTATCTCCTCTCCTGTAACTCTCATTTGGTATGTGAAAAGAGTACCTGCTCATCTGCAAATTATTCGCTGAATTCTGGTGCTTTTACCTCTCATGTAACTCTCTTTTTGTATTTGAATAGAGTCCCTGCTCATCTGCAAACTATTCGCTGCATTCTGGTACTTTCTCCTCTCCTTTAATTCTCTTTTGGTATGTGAATAGAGTCCTTGCTCATCTGCAAATTATTCACTGCATTCTGATGCTTTTACCTCTCACGTAACTCTCTTTTTGTATTTGAATAGAGTCCCTGCTCATCTGCAAACTATTCACTGCATTCTGGTGCTTTCTCCTCTCCTGTAACTCTCTTTTGGTATGTGAATAGAGTCCCTGGTCATCTGTGTGATACTGTCGCACCTGTGCCTGCTTGTGGGATAAGTTGGCACCTCTGTCTGAGTAATAACGTGACCCCTGTACCTTTCTGTGTGATACTATGGCACTCGTGCATGTATGTGTGATACTTTTGGTATGTGAATACAGTCCCTGCTCATCTGCAAACTATTGGCTGCATTCTGGTGCTTTCTCCTCTCCTGTAACTCTCTTTTGGTATGTGAATAGAGTCCCTGCTAATCTGCAAACTATTCGCTGCATTCTGGTGCTTTCTCCTCTCCTGTAACTCTCTTTTGGTATGTGAATACAGTCCCTGCTCATCTGCAAACTATTTGCTGCATTCTGGTGCTTTCTCATCTCCTGTAACTCTCTTTTGGCACGTGAATAGAGTCCCTGCTCATCTGCAAACTATTTGCTGCATTCTGGTACTATCTCCTCTCCTGTAACTCTCATTTGGTATGTGAATAGAGTACCTGCTCATCTGCAAATTATTCGCTGAATTCTGGTGCTTTTACCTCTCATGTAACTCTCTTTTTGTATTTGAATAGAGTCCCTGCTTAACTGCAAGCTATTCACTGCATTCTGGTACTTTCTCCTCTCCTGTAACTCTCTTTTGGTATATGAATAGAGTCCCTGCTCATCTGCAAACTATTCGCTGCATTCTGGTACTTTCTCCTCTCCTTTAATTCTCTTTTGGTATGTGAATAGAGTCCTTGCTCATCTGCAAATTATTCACTGCATTCTGATGCTTTTACCTCTCATGTAACTCTCTTTTTGTATTTGAATAGAGTCCCTGCTCATCTGCAAACTATTCACTGCATTCTGGTGCTTTCTTCTCTCCTGTAACTCTCTTTTGGTATGTGAATAGAGTCCCTGGTCATCTGTGTGATACTGTCGCACCTGAGCCTGCTTGTGGGATAAGTTGGCACCTCTGTCTGAGTAATAACATGACCCCTGTACCTTTCTGTGTGATACTATGGCACTCGTGCATGTATGTGTGATACTGTGGCACCTGTGCCTGCCTGTGTGATACCATTGCACCTGTGCCTGTCTGTGAGATACCGTGGCACCTGTGCATGTCTGTGTGATACCGTGGCACCTGTGCCTGTCTGAGATACCCTGCAACCTTTGCATGTCTGTGTGATACTCTGGCACCTGTGCCTGCTTGTGTCATACCATGGCACCTGTGCCTGTCTGTGAGATACAATGGCACCTGTGCATGTCTGTGTGATACTCTGGCACCTGTGCCTGCTTGTGTCATACCATGGCACCTGTGCCTGTCTGTGAGATACAATGGCACCTGTGCATGTCTGTGTGATACTGTGGCACCTGTGCCTGCTTGTGGGATAAGGTGGCACCTATGTCCGTGTAATAACGTGGCCCCTGTACCTGTCTGTGTGATACTGTGGCAACTGTGCCTGCCTGTGTGATACCGTGGCACCTGTGCCTCTCTGTGTGAAACCATGGCACCTCTGCATGTCTGTGTGATACTGGGGCACCTGTGCCTGCTTGTGGGATAAGGTGGCACCTTTGTCTGTATAATAACGTGGCCCCTGTACCTGTGTGTGTGATACCTTGGTACCTCTTACTGTCTGTGTGATATTGTGGTACCTGTGACTGTATGTGTGATGCCTTGGCACCTTTGTCTTTTTGTGTGATAATGTGGCACTTCCTTATGTGTAATATCATGACCCCTGTGGTACATGTGTCTGTCTGTGTTATACCCTGGCAACTGTGCCTGTCTGTTTGATAAGGTGGCACCTCTGTGTGATATTGTAGTGCCTGTGCCTGTCTGTGTGATACCTTGGCACCAGTGCCAGTCTGTGTGATACCATAGTATCTGTGCCTGTCTGTGTGATACCCTGGCACCTGTGCCAGTTTGTGTGATATCTTGGCAGCTGTGTCTGTCTGTGTGATACTGTGGCATCTGTGCCTGTCTGTGTGATACTGTGCCACCAGTGCCTATCTTTGTAATACTGTAGCATCTGTGCCTGTCTGTGTGATATTGTGGTACCTGTGCCTGTCTGTGTGATACCCTGTCAGCTGTGTCTGTCTGTGGGATACCTCTGTGCTGTATTTTTTATGTAGAGTATTGCCTGTACTACACTTCCTTCCCCAAACTTTTCAGTTGCATATAATTGACACGTACTTAATTTACTTTATACCATCTGCTAGGGCATAATTCATTTAGCAAAATCTAGACCAGTATCTCTAGTTGATGTGATGATAAAGGAACCAGAGACTAGACCCTAGATTTTAGCTCTGCAGAATCTGTTTGCCCTCTACAAATAGCTAATAATAATAATGATAATAATAATAATTATAATGCATATTTACTATTAAATTGCACTACCTTTTGCCCTGTCCTAACTGTTCTGAGCTAATAACTTAATCCCTCTCAAGAAGAAGGAGCACTACTGATGGATCTCTCGCTTCTTTTGTTAACTGATTTAGTGACCTGCAGCAAATGCTTTTAATCAGCTGACTGTGTAAAATTAGGGTTTGTTATATAGCTGAACAAACTCAAGTTTAATTATAACAAGCTAAACAACCGTGTATCCAGACAGACGTTTTTTATCCCTGCTATGGTTTCTTGGTAGCTTGAAGAAAGTACAGTCTAACAGATCAACCTGTATGTAGGTCAGAGAGGTGAGATGTTGTTACAGCAAAATCTAATGCCACAATATCTGACAAACTGGTAGTTGAGTCATAAACAATAGACGTGCAACCCTAAAAAATGTTTGTTTTGTTTCGTTTTCATTAGTTAAATAAATAAATTTGTTTCGGCAAATTAGTTTAGTTAAGTTTAAAAAAATTGTTTTGGCAAATTAGTTATGTTAAGTTAAATGTTTTTTCAGATCCATTCTTTGTTCATATGCTTTATTCTATTCTGAAGTTTAGAATAGAACAATGCATATGAATAAAGAAAGGATCCGAAAAAACTATTTAACTTAACATAATATGCTGGCGATTGCCGAAGCAAAATGATCTAAAACTGCCGCCGCTGCCACCACCCACATCGCCAACACTAAATAAAGCTATTAAACCCCTAAACCGCCGGCCCCCCACATCACCAACACTAACTAAACCTATTAACCCCTAAACTGCCATTCCCAAACATCGCCAACACTAACTAAAACACTAAATAAACCTATTAACCCCTAAATCACCGTTGCCAAACATCACTTTAGGGGTTTATAGGTTCAGTTAGTGTCGGCGATGTCGGGGAACTACAGTTTAGGCATTAATAGGTTTAGTTAGTGTCGGCGATGTCGGGGAACTGCGGTTTAGGTGTTAATAGGTTTCGTTAGTGTTGGCAATGTCGGGGAACGGCAGTTTAGGGGTTAATACTTTATTTAGTGATCTAGTTAGTGTTGGTGATGTTGGGGAACTGCGGTTTAGATTAAAACAATGAAAAATTCAAAATAAGAATAAAGAATGGATCTGAAAATACGGAAACTGATTTATTGATTTTCAGAATTTTTCGGGATTTTAGTTATGGTGCCAATTCAGAAATTCAAATGCATTCGAATCTCTGAATCGGCCAAAATTTGGCCAAAAGCGAAACAGCAGAAACAAAACGCACATGTCTAATAAACAAGCAGAGTTAATGTTTAAACAGCACCATACATACATGAGAAGGATATTAATTACATTTTGCAGGAGAACCTTTTATACCTTTTTTTATAACTTCCAGTGTACTGAACATTCTTCTTCTGAAAAAAAAAAAAAAAAAAAATTTTTTTTCAATTTATTTAACCTTTCCAGAGCTCAGTTCTTATTCTGCCCCATTCATTTAGGGGACTAGGTCTAAAGAGTAACTTATTTGTTGCCATCACAAACATATTGGTACATTCCAACCTTAAACTATAGTCTTATCATTAAAATAAAATAAATTACATAAATTATTGAATTTAGCGAAAATGTTTTGGTACATTGTGTATTTAATGCTACCTTCTTAAGCTATGACTAAGGCTACGGCTGAAACGCGTAAGCTCCACTACATCCTTGTTGATCATCATTTCTAAATAATTGGAATAAAAGTAATGTTTTACTTTTTCACTAATTGAGGTTCACGGACTCTTCTTTTTGATGAGCTACCTTTTGCCAGTTATCTGAGTACCTCATTGGAGTTTAGCACATGGAACCCTGTTGGAGGCTTCTACCAAATCCAACCGTGATTGGCCCACTAGGTCACGTGCATCACACATGCTCTTCAATCGGTTAAGAGGGAGGAACTAGGACGAGCGCCTGGCATGGCACTACTATGTCCACAATGTCTCTCCAGATGTTAAGGAATAGAGGACGCCACAGCCCCCACAGTCGTCTGACCCCCAACTGAATTGAGTGAGTATGCTGGCATATGCAAGCCATCGGTAGCAATACTTTGGCCTCCGGCACATATACTCCTTTTACCCAGCCTATCAGACTGACTGTTTGTTTGCGTGTGTTGGATTACTATAACACTGCGGATCAGGTCCGCCAGACCTTGCTGAATATGGCGAGCAATATGCTCGCCATATTCAGCATTGCACCAGCAGCTCACAAGAGCTGCTGGTGCAACGCCGCCCCCTGCAGACTCGCTGCCAATCGGCCGCCAGCAGGGGGGTGTCAATCAACCCGATCGTACTCGATCGGGTTGATTTCCGGCGATGTCTGTCCGCCTACTCAGAGCAGGTGGACAGGTTATGGAGCAGCGGTCTTTGTGACCACTGCTTCATAACTGCTGTTTCTGGCGAGCCTGCAGGCTCGCCAGAAACACGGGGCATCAAGCTCCATTCGGAGCTTGATACATATGCCCCTCTGAGTGGGACATACTTTGTCAGTCACCATTTGTTGTTGGATGGGATGACCCACGGGAGGTTTCTTGAATTACTTAAACCTGTGTGCGCATAATTTATTTTGTAGGCTCACTACGTTGCATGCACCTAAGCTCTTCTCTTTATACATACCTTCTTAATAAGCCATTAAGGTGACATATTTTGCAAATGACTTTGATTTGCCAAGGTATAGGGCTAGATTACAAATAGAGCTCAAACGATTTCATGGTCATTTGCCCTCCTTTTTTATTGCGTTTATATTACAAGTTGAGCTGAAATCATTACTGCGCTTTCAGGAGCTGTGTTTTTTTTTCCGAAACTAAAAAAATGCATAAAACACTTCAAAAATACATTACAAAGTACAGTTACACTCACAATAACACCATCTAATAAAAAATATTTCAAAAAAATATTGCACAAAAAAGTTATAAGGGCTCAAAGATGAGATCTTAGGCTTAGGCTTTAACATTGAGATACATACATATACATGTCTAAATATGTGTATATATATATATATTTATGTGTGTACATATGTATTAATGTATTTATATGTGTATATATATATATATGACCGTAATAGGCGGGATCAGACTGATATACTACAGGAAAGTTCTACTCTGTGAAAAGCATTACTGGGTTAAAAAGCTGCACCCAGGTGGTAAATCGCCATAGAACAGGCTAACAATGGTATTGAGCCAGTTGTTCGTTCCTGTGAGTGCACTTCTCTCTGTATGTATATATATATATATTTATTTACAGACATAGATACACATATAAACATATAAATACATATGTATACATATATACACATATCTATCTATCTATCTATCTATCTATCTATCTATCTATCTATCTATCTATGTGTGTATTGGAGCCCTTTGCAGTTAGGTAGATGAAAACATGTTAAAGTATATTTATGCAATATTTAGATTTTTATGTTGGGTATGCACATTTTACAGTATGCGATCTTGCTTGCGCATTTTACAGTATGTAATCAGGTATACACATAATCAGGTATACACAAACATGTTAAAGAACATTGGAATATGAAATGTTCATATTTTCATGTCGGGTTAGCGCTAATGAGAATATATGATGGTGTTTGTGCGAGAGTCGGGTGTTAGGTGTTTGTTTCCACTTTTTTTTCTTAATTTATTGCTATGGGAGAAAACCTGAACATGCATACTATATTGTAGGCTCTGACCAGTGCAACCCGACTAGCACAAAAATCTTATATCTAGCGGAGTTTTCGCTATAGCAAAGATGCAAAATACTGCTAGACTCCAATCTGGTCCATAGTGTTTTATATTCACTTGGTTCAGCTTTATCATGTCCAGATATGCATTACTTGTTCTCTATAATTAAAGGGATATAAAAACACAAATTTTTCTTTCATAATTCAGATACAGTACACGATTTTAAACAAATTTCCAATTTACTTCTATCAAATTTTTGTCATTTTCTTGGTATCCTTTTGTTGAAAAGCTTTAAGTGGCAGGTCATAGAATCTGTTTTGTAGATGATCCATTTATATAGACAAACAGGAAACCAATGAACCTCCAGACACAGGGTAAAAGTTAAAAAAGACTTTATTCGGTCACATAGACCATGATGATAAAAAAGATGATAAAATCCAAATGGTTTTAAGCACAGCAACATTACTTTTCTTACGCGTTTCGGCAAACTTGTGCCTTAATCATAGACCTATAGCCATAATGAATGGCTTAGCTTATATAACAATCGTAGTAAATAGTAATTAGTAATTGGAAAGTGGACGTGTTACTTAAAGTTAATATATCAAACCTCACTCGGAAATGGAAAGAGGGCTAAGTGGACATATTTGAAAAGGGCACATATATACATGTTAAGTAGTATTTAAAGACCACGTATTACATACAAGTGATTTTTATACAGCATCTCTTCTTAACCTCCTTATTGTTATATAAACATATAATTGGACATAAGGAACTGAAATACATAATCCCAGCTATCCATAGGGTAAGGGTACTTCTATAATATTACAGTGGTATACGGAATTACACCTATTTAATTTAAGCCCTATTTGAAGTACCAGTTAAATGCAAACACTATAATTCCAACCTTTCACAAATATTGGGAATTTATAATATTTTCATCCAGCTAATACTCAAATAGCAGATCTTGAGTCTTACAGTATTATTCTATAGTGAAAAGGAGAGGGAACAATATATTCATTATCCCTCACTAAGGTATTTGAGAAGAAAGGGAGGAAAGTTTTAGGGGTCAAATGTAACAGTGATAACTCTAGCATTGTTATGAAACAGCTTTATTATATATATATAGGTCTATTTCTTATTAGACCAAAAGTTGATGATGTCTCCTGCAATGTTGAAACCATGTGGATTTCTGTTTTTTAACTGAAGAATCCAGAAGGCTTCTCTGTGTAAGAGCCTATCTGTCCTGTCACCTCCTCTCACAGGTGTACAAACCTGTTCTATGACCTGCCACTTAAAGCTGGCCAAGTTCTGTTTGTGACCGTGAATGAAGTGTCTGATCCATTTATATAGCCTATACAGCTTAATAGTTTTGCTTATTTTTAAATAACATTGCGCTGATTTTCAAACTCCTAACCAAGCCCCAAAGGTTTAGGAGAATACTGATGTATACCTAATCCAGCTTACTCCTGTTTCTGTAAAGAGTCTTTTCATATGCAGAGGAAGGGAGAGGGTCTACTCTTTTTGCTAAAGAAACACTTTCAGTGGGTGTTCCAGCTAACCTTTTCAACAGAGCTAAACTGGGAGCTTCTAAGTAAGTTTTTAAACAGTTTTATACTGGATTTTTATATCAGTATCTGTGCATATTATTCTTTATAGTAGTGTCTATTACATGCAGTTAAATTAAAATTGGTGTATACTGTCCCTTTAAGCACCCTAATTTTAAAACAGAGGCCACATAAAGAAATGTTACATGGGTATCAGTTATCAATGTGGCTACCAAAATCTATTGGAATGAGTACTAGGATCATTATGAACAAGAACCATTCAGTGATGTATAATAGATAAGATATATGTTTTTGTCATATACAAGAAGTTGTTTTCACAAATGCACACACATCATTACAAATCTATAAAGGTGTTAAAAGTTATTTACTGCAGTTAGGAAATGGTTGCTATTTGATTCTATTGGAATTTGATTGAATCTGTTGAGAAGAATGTTAGAATTGTTTTAGTCTAGTTGTAACTGGGATCTTCCTTGTATACTGGTATATTTACTATCACCTAGATTTGGAGTTTTGTCGGCAAAGACTTGCGTTGCTAACGAGCCTTTTTTTTCCAGCGCACCCTTTAAACAACGCTGGTATTACGAGTTTTCTGAATGGCTCAGAAAAGTGAGCGTTGAGCCAAATTTAGCTCCACTTCAACCCGCAATACCAGCGTTGCTTACGGTAGCGGTAAGCTGGAAAAACGTGCTCGTGCACGATTTCCCCATAGGATACAATGGGGCTGAGCTGGCTGAAAAAAAACCTAACACCTGCAAAAAAGCAGCGTTCAGCTCCTAACGCAGCCCCATTGTTTCCTATGGGGAAACACTTTCTAAGTCTACACCTAACACCCTAACATGAACCCAGAGTCTAAACACCCCTAATCTTACACTTATTAACCCCTAATCTGATGCCCCCGCTATCGCTGACACCTACATTATATTATTAACCCCTAATCTGCTGCTCCGGACACTGCCGCCACATACATTATAGCTATGAACCCCTAATCTGCTGTCCCTAACATCGCCGACACCTATATTATATTTATTAACCCCTAATCTGTCCCCCCCAACGTCGCTGCCACCTACCTACACTTATTAACCCCTAATCTGCCGACTGGACATCGCCGCCACTATAATAAATGTATTAACCCCTAAACCGCTGCACTCCCGCCTCACAAACACTATAATAAATTTTATTAACCCCTAATCTGCCCTCCCTAACATCGCCGCCACCTACCTACAATTATTTACCCCTAATCTCCCGCCCCCAACGTCGCTGCTACTATAATAAAGTTATTAACCCCTAAACCTAAGTCTAACCCTAAGCCTAACACCCCCCTAAGTTAAATATAATTTAAATAAAACGAAATAAATTTACTATAATTAAATAAATTATTCCTATTTAAAACTAAATACTTACCTATAAAATAAACCCTAATATAGCTACAATATAACTAATAGTTACATTGTAGCTATTTTAGGATTTATATTTATTTTACAGGCAACTTTGTATTTATTTTAACTAGGTACAATAGCTATTAAATAGTTAATAACTATTTAATAGCTACCTAGTTAAAATAATTACAAAATTACCTGTAAAATAAATCCTAACCTAAGTTACAAATACACCTAACACTACACTATCAATAAATTAATTAAATAAATTAACTACAATGATCAACTAAAATACAATTAAATAAACTAAACTATATTACCAAAAACAAACAAACACTAAATTACAAAAAATAAAAAAATATTACAAGAATTTTAATCTAATTACATCTAATCTAAGCCCCCTAATAAAATAAAAAAGCCCCCCAAAATAATAAAATTCCCTACCCTATACTAAATTACAAAAGTAATCAGCTCGTTTACCAGCCCTTAAAAGGGCTTTTTGTGGGGCATTGCCCCAAAGTAATCAGCTCTTTTACCTGTAAAAAAAATTACAAGACCCCCCCCAACATTACAACCCACCACCCACACACCCCTACTCTAAAACACACCCGATCCCCCCTTAAAAAAACATAACACTACCCCATTGAAGATCACCCTACATTGAGCCGTCTTCACCCAGCCGAGCCGAAGTCTTCATCCAATGGGGCAGAAGAGGACATCCAGACTGGCAGAAGTCTTCATCCTATCCGGGCAGAAGAGGACATCCGGACCAGCAGACATCTTCATCCAAGCGGCATCTTCTATCTTCATCCATCCGATGAGGAGCGGCTCCATCTTCAAGACCACCGGCATGGAGCATCCTTCCTGGCCGACGGACTAACGACGAATGACGGTTCCTTTAAATTATGTCATCCAAGATTGCGTCCCTCGAATTCCGGTTGAACGTTAATCCGATTGGCTGATTAAATCAACCAATCGGATTTTTTCCTACCTTAATTCCGATTGGCTGATAGAATCCTATCAATCGGAATTCGAGGGACGCCATCTTGGATGACGTCATTTAAAGGAACCGTCATTCGTCGTTAGTCCGTCGACCAGGAAAGATGCTCCGCGCCGGAGGTCTTGAAGATGGAGCCTCTCCTCGTCGGATGGATGAAGATAGAAGATGCCGCTTGGATGAAGATGTCTGCCGGTCCGGATGTCCTCTTCTGCTCGGATAGGATGAAGAATTCTGCCAGTCTGGATGTCCTCTTCTGCCCCATCGGATGAAAACTTCGGCCCGGCTGGGTGAAGACGGCTCAAGGTAGGGTGATCTTCAATGGGGTAGTGTTAGGTTTTTTTAAGGGGGGGATTAGGAGGGTTTTAGAGTAGGGGTGTGTGGGTGGTGGGTTGTAATGTTGGGGGGGTCTTGTATTTTTTTTTTACAGGTAAAAGAGCTGATTACTTTGGGGAAATCCCCCACAAAAAGCCCTTTTAAGGGCTGGTAAAAGAGCTGATTACTTTTGTAATTTAGTATAGGGTAGGGAATTTTATTATTTTGGGGGGCTTTTTTATTTTATTAGGGGGCTTAGATTAGGTGTAATTAGATTAAAATTCTTGTAATATTTTAAAATTTTTGAATTTTTTGTAATTTAGTGTTAATCATTGTAGTTAATTTATTTAATTAATTTATTGATAGTGTAGTGTTAGGTGTATTTGTAACTTAGGTTAGGATTTATTTTACAGGTAATTTTCTAATTATTTTAACTAGGTAGCTATTAAATAGTTATTAACTATTTAATAGCTATTGTACCTAGTTAAAATAAATACAAAGTTGCCTGTAAAATAAATATAAATCCTAAAATAGCTACAATGTAACTATTAGTTATATTGTAGCTATATTAGGGTTTATTTTATAGGTAAGTATTTAGTTTTAAATAGGAATAATTTATTTAATTGTAGTAAATTTATTTCGTTTTATTTAAATTATATTTAACTTAGGGGGGGTTAGGGTTAGACTTAGGTTTAGGGGTTAATAACTTTATTATAGTAGCGGCGACATTGGGGGCGGGAGATTAGGGGTTAATAAGTGTAGGTAGGTGTCTGCGACGTTGGGGGCGGCAGATTAGGTGTTAATAAATATAATGTAGGTGTCGGCAATGTTAGGGGCAGCAGATTAGGGGTTCATAGGTATAATGTAGGTGGCGGCAGTGTCCGGTCGGCAGATTAGGGGTTAAATAATTTTATTATAGGGTTTGCGATGTGGGGGGCCTCGGTTTAGGGGTTCATAGGTAGTTTATGGGTGTTAGTGTACTTTGTAGCACTGTAGTTAAAAGCTTTTTGTTCCGGCGTTAGCCCATAAAACTCTTAACTACTGACTTTTTTAGGCGGTACGAGTCTTGGCGGTAGAGGCTGTACCGCTCACTTCTTCCAAGACTCTTAATACCGGCGTTAGGCAAATCCCATAGAAAAGATAGGATACTTAATTGAGGTAAGGGGATTTGCGGTAGCCAAAAGTCGCCGAAGAAAAGTGAGCGGTACACCTGTACCTGCCAAACTCGTAATACCAGCAGGAGTTAAAAAGCAGCCTTAGGACCCCTTAACGCTGCTTTTTAAGGCTAACGCAGAACTCTAAATCTAGGTGTATATATCCATAACATATTTCATGGGTCTGTTCAATGCCTTATAAAAGTGAAAAAAAAAGCTCTGATCAATGGTTGAAATTATATATATTTGTTTTCTCAACAATATAGAAGTCCTATTTTTAATTTGGAGACAAAACATTTTCGGAAATCACAATCCATTTTCAAGAAACTTTGCATTTGCATCGCTGTCAAGTTGTAATACCAGCTCACATTAGGGTGTGCTGGCATTACTCAGTGGAGTGCTAATATCGCTTTTGCGAAAGCAATATTTAGTGCTCCACTAATCAATGCCCTTTATATTTTAAAAGTACTGTTTTTTTTCATTATTCCTTTTACTGATTTAAAAGCACCATTTTGCAGTTTGGCGTGATCTGCTTCTGAAATCACAAACGCCTAGATTTAGAGTTCTGCGTTAGCCGTCAAAACCAGCGTTAGAGGCTCCTAACGCTGGTTTTTACCGCCCACTGGTATTTAGAGTCAGTCAGGAAAGGGTCTAACGCTCACTTTCCAGCCGCGACTTTTCCATACCGCAGATCCCCCTATGCCATTTGCGTATCCTATCTTTTCAATGGGATCTTTCTAACGCTGGTATTTAGAGTCTTGGCTGAAGTGAGCGTTAGAAATCTAACGACAAAACTCCAGCCGCAGAAAAAAGCCAGGAGTTAAGAGCTTTCTGGGCTAACGCCGGTTCATAAAGCTCTTAACTACTGTGCTTTACAGTACACTAACACCCATAAACTACCTATGTACCCCTAAACCGAGGCCCCCCCACATCGCCGCCACTCTATTAAATTTTTTTAACCCCTAATCTGCCGACCGCACACCGCCGCCACCTACGTTATACTTATGTACCCCTAATCTGCTACCCCTAACACCGCCGACCCCTATATTATATTTATTAACCCCTAATCTGCCCCCCCCCAACGTCGCTGCTACCTTACCTACAATTATTAACCCCTAATTTGCCAACCGGACCTCACCGCTACTATAATAAAGTTATTAACCCCTAATCCACCTCACTGCCGCCTCAATAACCCTATCATAAATAGTATTAACCCCTAATCTGTCCTCCCTAACATCGCTGACACCTAACTTCAATTATTAACCCCTAATCTGCCGACCGGACCTCACCGCTACTCTAATAAATGTATTAACCCCTAAAGCTAACTCTAACCCTAACCCTAACACCCCCCTAAATTAAATATAATTTAAATCTAACGAAATAAATTAACTCTTATTAAATACATTATTCCTATTTAAAGCTAAATACTTACCTGTAAAATAAATCCTAATATAGCTACAATATAAATTATAATTATATTGTAGCTATTTTAGGATTAATATTTATTTTACAGGCAACTTTGTATTTATTTTAACCAGGTACAATAGCTATTAAATAGTTAATAACTATTTAATAGTTACCTAGTTAAAATAATTACAAAATTACCTGTAAAATCAATCCTAACCTAAGTTACAATTAAACCTAACACTACACTATCAATAAATTAATTAAATAAAATACCTACAATTATCTACAATTAAACCTAACACTACACTATCAATAAATGAATTAAATACAATACCTACAAATAAATACAATTAAATAAACTAACTAAAGTACAAAAAATAAAAAAGAACTAAGTTACAAAAAATAAAAAAATATTTACAAACATATTAAAAATATTACAACAATTTTAAGCTAATTACACCTACTCTAAGCCCCCTAATAAAATAACAAAGCCCCCCAAAATAAAATAATGCCCTACCCTATTCTAAAATTAAAATTGAAAAGCTCTTTTACCTTACCAGCCCTTAAAAGGGCCTTTTGCGGGGCATGCCCCAAAGAAAACAGCTCTTTTGCCTGTTAAAATAAACACAATACCCTCCCCCAACATTACAACCCACCACCCACATACCCCTAATCTAACCCAAACCCCCCTTAAATAAACCTAACACTAAGCCCCTGAAGATCTTCCTACCTTATCTTCACCACGTCGGGTATCACCGATCCGTCCAGGCTCCGATGTCTTGATCCAAGCCCAAGCGGGGGCTGAAGACGTCCATCCTCCGGCTGAAGTCTTGATCTAAGCGGCGAATGAAGAAGTCCATCATCGGGCAGAAGTCTTCATCCTATCCGGGCAGAAGAGGAGATCCGGTCCAGTAGACATCTTCATCCAAGCGGCATCTTCTATCTTCTTCCATCCGATGACGAGCGGCTCCATCTTCAAGACCTCCTGCGCGGATCCATCCTCTTCTTCCGACGTCCTAAAACAGAATGAAGGTTCCTTTAAGGGACGTCATCCAAGATGGCGTCCCTCGAATTCCGATTGGCTGATAGGATTATAGGATTCTATCAGCCAATCGGAATTAGGGTAGGAAAATTCAGATTGGCTGCTCGTCATCGGATGGAAGAAGACTTCTTCATTCGCCGCTTGGATCAAGACTTCAGCCGGACGATGGACGTCTTCAGCCCCTGCTTGGGCTTGGATCAAGACATCGGAGCCTGGACGGATCGGTGATACCCGGCGTGGTGAAGATAAGGTAGGAAGATCTTCAGGGGCATAGTGTTAGGTTTATTTAAGGGGGGTTTGGGTTAGATTAGGGGTATGTGGGTGGTGGGTTGTTATGTTGGGGGGGGTATTGTGTTTATTTTTACAGGCAAAAGAGCTGTTTTCTTTGGGGCATGCCCCGCAAAAGGCCCTTTTAAGGGCTGGTAAGGTAAAAGAGCTTTTCAATTTTAATTTTAGAATAGGGTAGTGCATTTTTTTATTTTGGTGGGCTTTGTTATTTTATTAGGGGGCTTAGAGTAGGTGTAATTAGCTTAAAATTGTTGTAATATTTTTAATATGTTTGTAAATATTTTTTTATTTTTTGTAACTTAGTTCTTTTTTATTTGTTGTACTTTAGTTAGTTTATTTAATTGTATTTATTTGTAGGTATTGTATTTAATTCATTTATTGATAGTGTAGTGTTAGGTTTAATTGTAGATAATTGTAGGTATTTTATTTAATTAATTTATTGATAGTGTAGTGTTAGGTTTAATTGTAACTTAGGTTAGGATTTATTTTACAGGTCATTTTGTAATTATTTTAACTAGGTAACTATTAAATAGTTATTAACTATTTAATAGCTATTGTACCTGGTTAAAATAAATACAAAGTTGCCTGTAAAATAAATATTAATCCTAAAATAGCTACAATATAATTATAATTTATATTGTAGCTATATTAGGATTTATTTTACAGGTAAGTATTTAGCTTTATATAGGAATAATTTATTTAATAAGAGTTAATTTATTTCGTTAGATTTAAATTATATTTAATTTAGGGGGGTGTTAGTATTAGGGTTAGACTTTTAGCTTTAGGGGTTAATAACTTTAATAGAGTAGCGGCGAGGTCCAGTCGGCAGATTAGGGGTTAATACTTGAAGTTAGGTGTCGGCGATGTTAGGGAGGGCTGATTAGGGGTTAATACTATTTATTATAGGGTTATTGAGGCGGGAGTGAGGCGGATTAGGGGTTAATAACTTTATTATAGTAGCGGTGATGTCCGGTCGGCAGATTAGGGGTTAATTATTGTAGGTAGCTGGCGGCGACGTTGTGGGGGGCAGATTAGGGGTTAATAAATATAATATAGGGGTCGGCGGTGTTAGGGGCAGCAGATTTGGGGTACATAGGTATAATGTAGGTTGCGGCGGTGTACGGAGCGGCAGATTAGGGGTTAAAAAAATATGCAGGTGTCAGCGATAGCGGGGGCGGGTTAATAAGTGTAAGGTTAGGGGTGTTTAGACTCGGGGTACATGTTAGGGTGTTAGGTGCAGACTTAGGAAGTGTTTCCCCATAGGAAACAATGGGGCCGCGTTAGGAGCTGAACGCTGCTTTTTTGCAGGGTTTTTTTTCAGCTCAAACTGCCCCATTGTTTCCTATGGGGGAATCGTGCACGAGCACGTTTTTGAAGCTGGCCGCGTCCGTAAGCACCGCTGGTATTTAGAGTTGCAGTGGCGGTAAATTATGCTCTACGCTCCTTTTTTGGAGCCTAACGCAGCCCTTCTGTGAACTCTAAATACCAGCGGTACCCCTTTGGCCGCAGAACTCCAAATCTAGCCGAAAGAAAACTATAGGTTATTAGAAGCACTTTATGACATCTTCTGAATTTTAACAGTACTGAAATTGTAAAATGTGCTCCATTGCAATACTGTGTCTGCAAAGAAGATGTTCAAACAAGTTCACTCCTTCGTGAAAAAAAATTAAGTTGCCTTGGTGAAGGTGTGATTCCGTTTAGAAGTTCAGTCATTAAAAAAAAAAAAATGAAAAGAAAACCGAGTTGTTTTCGCAGCTATTCACCAGAATATCAAGCTACATATTTTACCGGTATTCAGTGGCGACTCTAGGAACAATATATAGGGGGGGCATATAAGATACCACAGTCAAAACTGGTGGGGGCACTAATAATTTTCACCTGTAAATCATAGCACTGAAAATAAACTGAATATACAGTATATATAAATAAAATTCCAAAGTACAAGAGTAATGCTGTATGCAATGATACCTTTTTATTGTACTAACCTAAATACTTAAAAAGACAAGCTTTCGAGAGTTTTCCTTTCTTCCTCGGGTATTGCTTCAGACCTGAGAGAGAGAGGAAAACACTCAAAAGCTTTTCTTCATAGATTAAAGCAATTTCAGCAAACATCAGGGCTCTGTAATTAATCCCCTCCCCTATGTTAAATAAGTCACTAATGAAGACCAATGAACAGACCCTGAGTGTTTGTTGGTGTGTGTGTGTGTAACACTATCTAATATTCCATGTACCAATTTACACAGCCAGCCCCTACTTCAAAATACATACACACACACACACAGTAACACACACATGCATACATACACACACATAGTAACACACACATGCATACATACACACACACACATGTATACACACACACACACACATTTACACACATGCATACATACACACACACAAACACACAGTTACACACACGCATACATACATACACACACAGTTACACACACATACATACATACACACATAGTAACACACACATGCATACATACACACAGTTACACATACATGCATACATACACATGAATACACATACACACAGTAACACACATATGCATACACACACAGTTACACACACAAGCATACATACACACACAGTTACACATACATGCATACACACAAATACACAGTTACACACACATGCATACATACACACACAGTTACACATACATGCATACATACACACACAGTTACACATACACACACAGTAACACACATATGCATACACACAGTTACACACACATGCATACATACACACACAGTTACACATATATGCATACATACACACAGTTACACACACATGCATACATACACACACAGTTACACATACATGCATACATACACACACAGTTACACATACACACGCACACACAGTAACACACATATGCATACGCGGTATTTCTTTTTAAATAGACATGAGAATAGGAAGCAGATTTTTGGTGTAATTAAAGATTTCATCATTTTTATGTCTCTAGACACACAGAGGACCCCTTAAAGGGCATTAATTATGAAAAAAATGTCATGCTCTATTTCTTTAGAACATATAATTTTAACACTAGCAATACCCTCACAAGTGTTAAAATCATAGTTAAAGTACTGCTTGGGGGGCAAAGAGCACTGCAGATCCTGAGAGGAAACTGCCACTGACCTAATCAGCAGCAGTAGTAACATGACTATACTATGCGACCACTGCTGCTGATTGGATGACCTGTAGTTTCCTCTCTGGAGCAACAGTGCTCTGCAGCTCCAGAGTGGTATTTTAACTATGTGTTTATATGTGCTATATGATGGGTTACAATATAACACTGGCACCTGAAGGCCAATCACTGTGACTAGACACCAGGGAGTTGCTCTTATACTGGCACCTATATTACATGCCTAAATGAGCATCCACATTATTGGAAATAAAAAGCATGATTCCAGTGAGGCATTTCCCCCCCTCTTGCTATAATATATAAAAAATTATATTCCCTTAAAGAATGAATAAATGAATACATGCAGTTGTAGCAGCAAATATTTTGTAATAAATAGTAGTTATCAGATTAGGAAAGGTGACCACAGTGACAGGTAGAGGAAGAGACTGAAAGGGGTCAAAATCACAATTATTTAATTTGCTGTCTGTTTTTGTGAAAGGGGAATCATTTAAGAGGGGTTGTGGGGTAAAAGAGGCTAAAATGTTAATGCTACATGCTTGGTTATAGATAGAACCAAGCACCAACTGCTAGGGTACGCTTAAAGGAACCAAGTTTAATCAAAGTGTGGGTACTGGTCACAAGAAAATAAAATGTATTACTTTATTATAAAAGGAACTATGAACTTCCTCAGACTAGTTCCTGCATGTTGATTTAAATAATATATCTATATCTATATATATATACAGTATATATGTACAGTATATATGTACAGTATATATATATATATATATATATATATATATGTATATATATATATATATATATATATATATATATGTATGTATATGTATATATATTTATATATAATGTTAAGGAAGGCTATTTATATATTTTGATATGCATGAAGGATATACTGCACCAGTCATTGCCAGAGACACTGCACAATTACCATTTTATACAGTGAGAATAGCTGGTGTACAGATAAAAAATAGCAAAGCACAGGAAATTGCAATAAGTATTGAAATGTTTAAATTTGCTAAATGAACCATTTACTTCAATTACTAAACTAAATTCATGTTTTTTTGTATCCTGTCATGCTAGATTTTATTTTGCTAATCATTATTTTAAACTGTGAATGCTTTTCTAAATGAAGCACGTTGTGTGCTTTGCTGTGCACTTGTAATATATTTTGTTTATTTTTTTTATCTGTGTATCTCTTATCTCTTTAATGGAGTGTGGATATCTTTTTGAATATCATCTTTGGCATAGGTTTGTAACCTATCTGTAGTAAAAATTAATTAATCTCATAAATCATATCATGCAAATGTAATGCAGAAGTCCAAATGTGGCCATTGAAGAACACAAGTTAGCCAGAATTTGAGGATAACCATACTAGAGAACAGGTAGATTAATTAGAATGATGAACTTTATGTCACATGCGGAGAGTGAAAAATGCATTATGGCCCAGTAGGATCAAGTTTGGACAATCTTGTTAAAGTGTTTTTCTTTATGTTGTAACTTTTACTTACAGAGAAAATATTAGTTCCGCACAATAGAGTTAACAGTGATCCAGCGAGTGGAAAGTATTCGCAAATCATTAAAATCTTGTCCAACCGTTAAGGGCACTCAAGGGAGATGTTTAGAGAGCATGTGGGCATAACTTCCGAAGCATTTATAGCAAATTGGATGGATGGTAATATAGGCTTCATATTTTTTTTTACAAAATTGACACCTCTATATCTTTTTAAAAATATCTTCAATTTACACTAAAAGATAATATGAAAGATATTTGAGAAAAAGAGACAAGTGTATTACACATACAAAACCTGCATTTAATTTAAAAACATGTAGCTTTTTTTTAATTCTATCTATAAAACAACAACATAGGTAGTTACACAAGAATGCAAATTCAGTCCAAGTAACCTACATACTTTTCTAACACTGGAGTGATTCTGTGAACAATGCCATTGGGTTAGGTTTCAAACTACTTCCAGTGCTGCTAATAAAACTTGTCAGATATTATATCATATTATGGGCCCCATTTATAAATCTGTGGACACAGCTGATGGGCCTGACCACTGCTACTTAGCCTCTCTGCCACCTAAAGGATGGCTGAGGTAAAATATCCTGATTAGATCCAATAGGTGTGATTAACAAGCCATGCTCTCATGCAATTGGTTCCACAAGCTTGTCTGCCTGGCCTGTGATACATGGGGCCCTATCAGTAATTTCATTTATAAAATATCCCACCATGTGAAACACAAAATGTATACATTTTCTATAGCATTTATGGTAAACAAGAGCACAGGAGTCATCATTTTCTTAATATTACAAACACATTTTAACAGTTCCACTAACATTTAAAATTCAATACCTATATTCAAATAAAACTACTCGTTGAAAATTGAGCATATTTATTAATTTTATTTTAAATCACCTTCGGCTAGATTACGAGTTTTGCGGTATGAGTGAAAAAGCAGCGTTAAGGCTCTTTTTCACTAACGCTGGTATTACGAGTCTTGCAGGTTTAGCTGCACCGCACACTTTTTTGGCCGTAACGCAACGTAACTACCGCAGCTTTCCAAAAGTCCTTTTTCAATGGGACTTCCTTTGCGCCGGTATTACGAGTTTGCCTGGGAGGCCAAAAAGTGAGCAGTAAAGCCTAAAACTACAAGATCCATAAGGAAAAACTGAAAGTCAGTAGTTATGAGTTTTTACGCTACAAAGCCGTAACATAAAACTCATAACTACACTAAAACCCATAAACTACCTATTAACCCCTAAACCGAGGCCCTCCCACATCGCAAACACTAAAATTATTAACCCCTAATCTGCCGCTCCGGACATCACCTCCACTATAATAAACATATTAACCCCTAAACAGCTGTACTCCTGCATCGCAAACACTAGTTAAATATTATTAACCCCTAATCTGCTGTCCCTAACATCGCCGCAACCTACATTACTGTTATTAACCCCTAATCTGCTGCCACTATACTAAAGTTATTAACCCCTAAATCTAACCCTAAATCTAATTCTAACACCCATTAACTTTAATATAATTAAAATAAATTGAAATAAAAATTACTATCATTAACTAAATTATTCCTATTTAAAACTAAATACTTACCTGTAAAATAAACCCTAAGCTATCTACAATATAACTAAAAGTTACATTGTAGCTAGCTTAGGTTTTATTTTTATTTCACAGGTAAGTTTGTATTTATTTTAACTAGGTAGAATAGTTAGTAAATAGGTATTAACTATTTACTAACTACCTAGCTAAAATAAATACAAATTTACCTGTAAAATAAAACCTAACCTGAGTTACATTAAAACCTAACCTTACACTGCAATTAAATAAATTACATTTATTAAATACAATTAACTAATTTACAAAAAAAACAAACACTAAATTACACAAAAAAAAATCAAATATTTAAACTAGTTACACCTAATCTAATAGCACTATCAAAATAAAAAAGCCCCAAAAATAAAAAAAACCTAGCCTACACCAAATTACCAATAGCCCTTAAAAGGGCATTGCCTCAAAGAAATCTGCTCTTTTACCTGTAAAAAATAATACAAACAACCCCCCAACAGTAAAACCCACCACCCACACAACCAACCCCCTAAATAAAAACCTATCTAAAAAACCTAAGCTCCTCATTGCCCTGAAAATGGCATTTGGATGGGCATTGCCCTTAAAAGGGCATTTAGTTCTTTTTCTGTGCCCAAACCCTAATCTAAAAATAAAACCCACCCAATAAACCCTTAAAAAACCTAACACTAACCCCTGAAGATCCACTTACAGTTTTTGAAGACCCAACATCCATCCTCAACGAAGCAGCAGAAGGCCTCAGCAAAGCCAGCAGAAGTCTTCATCCAAGTGGGCCGAAGTCTTCATCCAAGCCGGCAGAAGTCTTCATCCAGACGGCATCTTCTATCTTCATTCATCCGGCGTGGAGTGGCTCCATCTTCAAGACATCCGGCGCGGAGCATCCTCTTCTTCTGACGGCTCTTCTCGAATGAAGGTTCCTTTAAGTGACATCATCCAAGATGGCGTCCCTTGAATTCCGATTGGCTGATACAGTTACATCAGCCAATCGGAATTAAAGGTGAAAAAATCCTATTGTCTGATGCAATCAGCCAATAGGATTGAGCTTCAATCCTATTGGCTGATCCAATCATCCAATAGAATTGAGCTTGCATTCTATTGGCTGATTGGAACAAAGCAGCGCTGGTATTGGAGTGCGGTATGGAGCTCAATTTTGCTCTACGCTCACTTATTGCCTGATAACGCTGGGTTTATGAAAACCTGTAATAGCAGCGCTGTAGGAAGGTGAGCGGTGACAATAACTTGCAAGTTAGCACCGAGCAGCTCTTACCTCAAAACTCGTAATCTAGCCGCTTGTAATTTATGTAAAAAAAGTAAGAATAAGATATTGAACCCTAAAAATAAATACATTTGACAATGTATGCATGATTCTAACCCCGTCTGTATATAAAATATAATTTATTTTTACACTGACCCAAAAAATTTTTTTGTAAAAAATATTTATTAGCTCAAGAAATCACAGGTCTATGATTCCTGGCATCAAGAATACTTAAAAACAAGGCTTACAGATGATATCTAGTGATTCTTATTACTATAATTAAAAACGTTGACTTTCTCAACAAACCAGTAAAGGAGCACCAATCCTAATCTCCCCCTTATAGAGTGAAACAGTACCTTTTTCCATTTCGTATGGTTCCCAAGAAATGTGTATAACAATGTAGGTGGATACTTCCAAAAACAGTTAAAACACCCTGTACAACTCTTTATACTTTGCAGATTTTGCTTCTCTATTCATCCCCACTGAAGTAGGTAGAAACCATACTGTATATGAATCTATAATGCAATTAGGGAAAAGCGCCACACAGATGACAAGATCTAAGTGTAGTAAATGGGGTAAAAGATTTTTATATTTAATATTGCCAAAATTACACTCACAAGAAGCCCAGGTAAACTTACACAATACAAGAGGTATGGTAGTGGTGTACACAGATCCTCCGTTTCCTTGGAACCTTGCTTCACTCATGGATTTTCTCCCTAATCCCTCCAGATATGCAATTTCGAGCCACAGTAGTAGGTACCCTCTGTATGGGTCAAATGCACCATATAAATAACAGAATCCAATAATCTTAAAAATATTTATATTTATAAAAAGCATTCACTACAAAAATTCAAAGAAACTGTGTATAAAACTGTGTATAAAAACAAACTCTACAGCGCCATGGTTGGTGGGCACGTTTTGCTGTTAGCACCCACTTCTCCCCTATTTCTACGTGTAATGGGAGTGGCTGGTCAAGACAATCAATCACACAGTTTATATGAACAATTATTCACAAATGAATGTTACCATATCGCCTTCCCCTTTGTATCTTTACAGTCATTCTCATCACTTCTTACTATTTGAACTGTATGAATTTGATTATTTTCCCTAATTGGTGATAGAAAAATAACTAAGTAGCTTAACCAGATTGCAATTTAACCACATCTGTGTGAGAATGAGTGAATATCAGTTTGGGAGATATTTTAAACCTGATGAAAACAATAGAGATTAGGCTATTAATTACTGTACAGATGATAATATAGAAAATATTCAGAAGCTCTCGAAAAGCCTAGATGATGAGTTGGTATGACCTAATAGTTTTAGAAAATTATGAGAAAGTCCATCTTTTTCCTAAGGGTTTAAGGTCAACCAAAGAATGTATTTATGAACTTAACAAAGTAGAACTGTATACAGAATGTGAGGAAGCCTTGGAAGGTTGTTCAAAAATTGTTATGGGAATTCGAAAGAAATATAGGGAGAAAAAGTTAAAATCCCTCAAAAAAAAGATAAGAGAAATGTAAACATTTTTTTAATAAGTATTCTAGAGATGTTTCCTATAAGATACTAGATAAAAGAAACAAAAATGACTTGAATATACTGTATTTGAACAAGATCTGATTAGAAAAAAGAAAAGAAAATTAGATAGAATGGCCGTTCCTAAGATGACAAATAAGGGAGCCTCCCGGATCAGTACCAATAGAAATGCTATTGAGCACTTTTGCAGAAATAGATACTCCCAAAAGAAAAACTAGGGAAAAAGATAGGAGAAAGTTTAACCCTGATAGCCAACCCAAACATAAATTCAAGAAAAATGGTAATAATAATAAATTAGGAAAGTACCAGACAAAGAAGAGGAAAACAGGATCTCAGGGGGGATTTGTAGATTTGGATAGGGGGGGAAACCCATAACCAATAGAAAGTTGGGAGCCAGACCAAAACATACAAATCTCTATTCAGATGGAAGATTGTGTTTTAGGAGAGAGGAAATAAACTATAAAAATTCAATAGCACAGGAGGATGCAAGGGAAAGTAGATGGGTTGAGATTTTCTGAATGTGGGCCACATTTTTAAGGAAATGGGACAAACAATCAGATAAAAAGATGGATAGAAAGAGAAGAAAGAGAGGATGCAGAGGAAGAGTTGATCTTAGAACCAAGAAAGAAAAGAGAGAGAAACAGATACTCTTGGAGGATTAGACAAGCTTTTAAAAATGCATGGCCCATTCTACAAAAAAAGATTGTCTTCTAAAAGGTATCATTGGCAAAAATCCTAATCTCACTTTTAGGAAGAACAAGACCTTAAGAAACATTTTAGCCCCTAGCCCCTACCATTTTGAGAGATACAAGTAATCAAAAAAGTAGAAAAACTCTGGTAGAGGGATTTTATGGATGTGGGAGAAAGAGCTGCATTTGTTGCAAATTGAAAGTGATGGTGAATCCAAGTGTTTTAAAAACCCTAGGATTTATCATCACTAAAAATAAAGTGGACTTTCAGTGATGAGTTTATAAAAAAGGGTGCTAAACTCATCCTTTCTGTGAAGAGGCTCCTTGCTAGAGTCAGTGGCTTTGGCCGCCCACAGCACATCACTCTTTACCTATGAGGTGATGTTTCCACCTCTAAACCAATAGCCATGCTAGCAGAAAACAGTCAGATGACTAGCACAGCTATTGGTTTAGAGGTTGAAAAGTCACCTCATTGAGAAAAGAGTGCTGTGCCATGGGCAGCCAGAAGCGCTGACTTTAGCACGGAGCCGCAGCACAGAAAGGGTGAGTTTAGCATCCCCCTTTTTTTTTTTTATAAAACCTCACTTAAGAGTTCACTTTATTTTAAGTGATGGTAAATCCTAGCGTTTTTTAAATGTTCAGATTTACCATCATGTTAAAGATTAAAGGGACAGTCAACACTAGAATTTTTGTTGTTTTAAAAGATAGCTAATCCCTTAATTACCAATTCCCCAGTTTTGCATAACCAACACAGTTATAATTATACCCGTTTCACCTCTGTAATTACCTTGTATATAACCCTCAGCAGACTGCCCCCTTATTTTAGTTCTTTTGACAGACTTGCATTTTAGCCAATCAGAGCTGTCTCCATGGTAAAGTCACGTGCATGAGCTCAATGTTATCTATATGAAACACGTGAACTAATGCCCTCTAGTGGTGGAAAACTATCAAAATGCATTTAGATTAGAGGCGGCCTTCAAGGTCTAAGAAATTAGCATATGAACCTCCTAGGTTTAGCTTTCAACTAAGAATACCAAGAGAACAAAGCAAAATTGGTGATACAAGTAAATTGGAAAGTTGTTTAAAATTACATGCCCTATTTGAAACATGAAAGTTTTTTTTTTAACTTGACTGTCTCTTTAAATAAACATATTACATCTGAAGTGGATGTAAATAATTTTGCCAGGGAATATATAGGGAGAACAAAGATAAGATTTAAAACTAGAATTGCTAAACATATTAGGCACATTGAGGAGGGTTACATGAAACATAGAGAGATACCTATTGGGTTCATTGCCTAGGGATGTTGGATCCGGTAAGGCTAAACATTGAAATAGATCTTGCAGCATTTCTGATAGGATAGAAATATAAATAAAGTGCTCATTATATATAAAGAGCTCATAAGTTTATAACTGAACAAATAATGAATAGAAGAGCATTATTGTACTTATACTTAGAGCATGACCATGTTCTTATATAACGAGAAACTCAGGCTAGCGTATAGGAATTCTAACATCCATACAGATGTGCAGTTGAGTTACTTTCTTGTTCAGACAATTTATAAAAATCTATTCATATTTAATGCCCCTTTCCTGTTTATGTTTACAGTGGTATAATTACTGGGGACGTGTAATGTGCATCCCAGTGAAAAGCCCCCATCATTATCCCATATTACTTTTCAGTACAGGTTTGTGAGCGCTAGAGATGTGAGTTGTTCTTCTGTCACACCTATACATATATTAGAAGCAAGATGCTACTGTACACTATATTGAAACAAACAGATCACAAGGGGTATGAATTATCAAAGGGATCAGGATGAAGCATTTAGTTAGGGATTAAGCATTTAGCTAGGGACCCGCTAGAAATATAGAAGAGAAATGTCCTGCTTCCTTTTGAGGTGATGTATATTTACAGAAGGGAGAATTTTATTCATTGGACTTTTGGTGTCCAAGACAATCAAGAAGCAACTTACGTGTAGTTTACCTTTTTTAATTCATGGGCATTGTGTGATTTTTAGGATGCATATCTCTAAAAAATTAGAATTTCGATATATGGTGAATGGGCGTTATGGATACATACTTACACTCATGATATATAAGATAATTCTCTGTGGGGTTCAAAAGCAATGTGGGGAGTTTATAATGCATATTTCCAATTTAAGAACAAGTTGAAATGTGCTTGGTATACAGACAAAAGGAGATATGGGCCTCTAGTTATGAAGGTCTGGCGGAACTGATCCGACACTGCGGATCAGGTCCGCCAGACCTTGCTGAATACGGCGAGCAATATGCTCGCTGTATTCAGCATTGCACCAGCAGCTCACAAGAGCTGCTGGTGCAATGCCGCCCCCTGCATACTCGCGGCCAATTGGCCGCCAGCAGGGGGGGTGTCAATCAACCCGATCTTACTCGATCGGGTTGATTTCCGGCGATGTCTGTCCTCCTATTCAGAGCAGGCGGACAGGTTATGGAGCAGCGGTCTTTGTGACCGCTGCTTCATAACTGCTGTTTCTGGCGAGCCTGCAGGCTCGCCAGAAACACAGGGCATCAAGCTCCATTCGGAGCTTGATACATATGCCCCATGGAATGGATACGTTGATTTGTGATTTATTGTTCATGTGCAGTGTGTGATTGGTGGAAGTGACTAGCCACTCTCATTGCATGTAGAAATAGGTGAAGGCTTGGGTATGTGGGCAAACCTCTGGTGAAGCAGATGTTAACCGCAAAATGTGTTAGACCACGCCCACTAACCCTGACTGTAGAGTTTGTTTTTATACACAGTTTATTTGACACTGAATTTATAAATATCAATATTAGTAAGGTTATTCAGTTCTGTTATTGATATGGTGCAGTTGACTCTCCATACAGAGGATACCGATCCCTGTAGTTCGAATTGCATATCTCACGGGTAATGCAAGATTTCTAAGGAGAAGGAGGATCTGTGTACACTGGTACCATTACTCTTGTATGATGTACTTTTATAAGTTTACCTCGGCTTCTAACAAAGTTTATCTTGTGAGTGGGATTTTGGCAGCTTGTTGGACACAGTTACTTACTTGAAAGAACACAACAACTGCTTTATATTGTGGGGGCAAACAAATATGCTTATGGCCCTATCAGATGATCATTGGTGTTATGGTGATCACTTGATAATCATTAATTCTCATTTCAAAGTCTAGCCACTCCACATGCTTCCTTGTTATGAGGATGCCTTACAAAGCCTGGAGCACCCTAAAAGTCACCTAGTAATATCTATGACAAACACCTGCAATATGAGACCCTTCATTTGAAAGAGGATTATTCACTCTTTTATATGTAGAGTACTGTGTGTGTCTCTTGTGTGTCTTATATGCTGCATTTAGAGGATAGAGGCTCCTATGGCCCACATATAGTAAAAATGCCCAGCACCTACTAATGCAATACCAATAATGGAAAGAGGGGGCTCCATGCTTCTAGTCAAATTTGAAATGTACTGTAATGCTTTTTGAATATTACTTTAATGCTATTTTAACAATTGTAATATGCATTGAGATTAATATTAAAATATTAAATAGCTTATATTACATATAAGGCAAAAATAGTAAGTAAAAAAAAATCTATATTATATGTTTACATTTCAACATTGTGCTCTGAAACTCCTGAAAACCTGTACAGTAAAGTAATTTAAAAATTAAATTCTAGTGTTGTGAAAGAAGAATCAATATTTTAGGTTATGTAACTCAACAATGCAGAGGTTAGACTACACACAGTTGAATTGTTGAGAATTTTTTATTTGTCTAGTAAATAATTTATTTTCATGGTTTGATTGAGCGTATTTGTTTTCCTACAAGTGTGTCCTTATTTTTCATATATATTAAAACTCCAGTAGTTAATCACTTTTAAGAAACTAAAAATAATGTGTTTGATGGTGCTACAATCACAGTTTTTGTTTACAGACAAGTTTTAAAAGTTAATTATACTGTAAAAATAACCCTGTTATGGTCTAGCTAGAACATGCAATTTAAAATAAGTTTACAATTTATTTCTATTACCCAATTTGCATTGTTTTCTTGGTGAGTACACCTAAGTTGGCTCATAGTATTTTAGGAGAATGCATTTGTCTTTAGTACTCGAGGGCAGTGGCGAGTTGTGTTCAGCTTGAGCCCAATCCAAAATACCACTGTAAAATGTTTTGAGACCTGAAGTAAACCATTTTATTAATAGTACAGCACAGAACTACATGAATAAATCCTAATAATTCAACTGCACCACCACTGGCAAAAGATTACTTTTGCACACAACCTGCTGCCAATACACAAACCTTGCACATCCTTATGATAAAGGATTTTATTTGTTAGCTTTTCTTAGTAATAAAAAAGCATAGGTCCCTATCACATGATCACCCAATGAACCCTCACCACCTATAGTGGTGCCCCTCAGGAAATGGGAGTCCTTTTACCTTTTATTGCCTAGAGGACCCATAAACTCCCCCCAAGGTTCCTATTCTAGTACCTAATTGCCTCCTACATGACCCTCCAGCAAAAAAGCCACCCACCCACCCAATAAAACACCAACTCCAAAAAAACCTTAAAATTATTCTGAAAAAAATCTATTGCCCTACCCCCTCCAAAATATTTGGAATCCCCCCTAAAATTAACCTAAGAATAATTTCCCTATTATAAAAAGTACCTTACAAAAATAACCCATACCCCCCAAAAAAAACGTTATGCCCCAACCAGAACACCTTACATCACATCCAGAAATGCTTTAAAACCCTATCCTCCTACCACCCTGAATGATTGGCTGAATAATTAAATCACATATCAACAATCCACCATGTAGTTATAATTTACCAACAAAAGTCAACCATATATAAACTAGACGGAAAGCCCCTGTATATCATTTCACATTAAAAGTCCATAATAAAAGTCAGTACAGGTTTTAATTGGTTGATGGGGTCTGCACCTGTCCTTTTAGGCAGGCCATTTTCCCTAACTTCCTAACCATAACCATGGACCACCTAGCTGTATGCTCAGAACACCTGCAACTTCACCACTGCTTACGCTGATACTGTCCATGGAGCAATCGTAACTACGCCTCCCCCCAACCTGTCCCCGTGGCACACCAGTAACTAAACCCACAAGTGTTTCCCCCCATAATAAGATTTCTGGAATTGCTTCTGCTCATGGCCTAAACAGAGGATACTGAGTAAATTTATATGTAGCCATTGCTTCTGGTATGGTTACACAACTACATGATTTGTCAAGGTGGTGCATTGTTTATAGGGACTATTATTATTAGGTTAATTAATTAATAAATAATTAATTACAGTATGATTTATTTTTTATAATTTATAGTGGAAAATAGATATCTATATCTAGGTTTTCAGTGAATGCATACTTGTATTGATTAAAGGGACATCAGGGAATGTATTAGAGCATGTAATTTTTGGACTATAGACTATAGAAGATAATTATGTGTTTAACCCTGAGGGAAAAAAAAAGATTAAACACATAGGTAAGGTGGCACATAGGATCTTATAAATCTTGACTCATCAGGGTTAAATTTCAATCAGCATAAATTCAAGATGTTTTAGCTATTAATATGTTATGAAAAATATAATAATTTGTTTCTTCAAACCTTACATATTTTTTCATGTTAGCTAGATATTTTAATTAACATATCCAAACTGTTAATTGTCACTGTATCAAATAAAGTAAAATGTAATACAAGTTCTGTTTAGTTGTAAATAAATCTAGGTTACATTTGAGCCTTTGTATATAGGACTTGTTCCTAAAATATGAGGCTATTGCCTTCATCTAGCTATTAATTGAAGTTTCTGCTTTCTGTTTCATTTGGCATCTACTAGGTGGTCAGGTTTATAAATGTTTATAATAGCAGTATTAAAGCACAGTAAAGTAAACTTTCATTATTGAGAAAAAAGCATGCCATTTTAAACACCTTTCCAAATGACTTCTATTACCAAATTGACTTTGTTCTTTTTGTATCCTTTGTTGGAAAGCATACTTATGTAGGTTTAGGACAGCAATGCACTACCGGGAGCTAGCTGCTAATTGGTGGCTGCACATATATACCTCTTTTCATTGGCTCCCAGTAGTGGATTGCTGCTCCTTTAACAAAAGATGCCAAGATAATGAAGCAAATTTGATAGTAGAAATAAATTTGAAATTTGTTTAAAATGGTATGTTCTGTCTGAATCATAAAAGAAAATTTTGGGGTTTCATATCCCTTTAAATTTGAAATACTGGATGCAACGCTTAAAGTGAATGTAAATTTTAATGCTAATAATAGGGGAACAGCATACTATTAATGTACTAGTATGTTTCCCTTACACTTCATAAAAACAGTTGTAAACTCACAAATTATAGAAAATGTAATATATTCTAACTGGTGGTAAAGAGCACTTTATCGTTTAGTCTATGATATAGGTTCTCTTATGATTATGAGGATCTTTTAAGGTTTGTGCTCAAAAATTTCGTACCATACTGAATATTAGCTCTGTTATGACCAGTTTGTAGACCAATTGTTATATAACTTGTGTCCTATTATTACCTCTAATTATATATAATTTGCGGTTTATATGATAAAAGTCATGGTTATTTATCTTGTTTTATATCAGAGGTATATCGCAACGTTCATATTTGTTGCTTTGTTTGAAACTATATAGTCATATTAGCTATAGATTTCCTACAATGATTTAACTTTCCTTATGTGTTAATCAGTTTTACAGATACACAGATTGTATAGCTAATGCGTTATCTAAATATATCTTACAAACAGATATTATTTAAACTTATGTTTTTATGAAGTGTAAGGGAAACATACTAGTACATTAATAGTATGATGCCCCCCTATTATTAATTTGAACCACTAAATTATACCTAATATTATAGTACGACTACTTGAGGTAGCTGAAGAGCAATTTTATTAATTATCCTATTTTATTTACAATCTATTAAAAGTTAAGTTTTATTTTTTTTCTTTCCACAAGTTTAGATTAATTGCTGTATGAACTATAAACTATATATAGTGTAATGTAAACCTAGAGTGCTAAATCATGTATTCTTTCTAAGAGTAAGTCTCTTCTTACTCCACAGTCAAATACAAGGTATGGTTCTCTTGTTAACTGTTTCACTGCTGGGCCGCACACAAAACAGGCCTTAGAGGGAACACTGACTGTGACTGATATTAAACATTTTTTATAAACCACTACGTGGATAAAAATAGAGAGCTCGTAATATATGCGTTCATTTCACATGTTTAAAGAAACACATTTTGTCATCCACTACTGGTACATCTTTGAAGTGTTCACAAAGAATAATCAATGAAATATATACAGTTGATTATCACTGACAACACTCTACAGTTCATTATCACTAACAAGACAACAGAGGCTAAATAGACATAAGAACTAAATGTGTATCTTAGACTAGTATCTTATTTTATTTTATTTTTTGGGGAGTTTAGTGACCATAGTGACCTTAATAGGTTGCTGTGCCAATTGCAT